>NW_025727942.1:0-39591 GCF_021461385.2 Schistocerca piceifrons
GCAATTTCTGTGTTTCTTCGTCAATAAGAATGTCAGAGGGATACAGTAAACCTGAAGTGAAGCATCGGAATCTATAACTAGTGTCACAGGAATGGTTCAAAACATAGACAGTAAGAAGAGTCAGTTTTATTGTACTTAAGTCGGCATTGTGCCTTTTGTATTTAATTCCGATGGAATATCAGTGTTTTATCGTCAATAAGAAGGTCAGAGGGATACAGTGAACCTGAAGTGAAGCATTGGAATCTATAACTGGTGTCACAGGAATGGTTCAAAACATAGACAGTAAGAGGAGTCAGTTTTCTTGTACTTAAGTCGGCATTGTGCCTTTTGTATTTAATTCCGATGCAATTTCTGTGTTTAATCGTCAATAAGAAGGTCAGAGGGATGCAGTAAACCTGAAGTGAAGCATCGGAATATATAATTAGTGTCACTTGAGTGGTTCAAATCATAGACAGTAAGAAGAGTCAGTTTTCCAGTATTTGAATCAGCATTGTGCCTTTTGTATTTAATTTTGATGCAATTTTTGTGTTTCATCGTCAATAAGAAGGTCAGAGGGATACAGTAGACCTGAAGTGAAGCATCGGAATCTATAACTACTGTCACAGGAATGGTTCAAATCATAGACAGTAAGAAGAGTCAGTTTTATGGTACTTAAGTCGGCATTGTTCCTTTTGTATTTAATTCCGATGCAATTTCTGTGTTTCATCGTCAATAAGAAGGTCAGAGGGATACAGTAAACCTGAAGTGAAGCATCGGAATCTATAACTAGTGTCACAGGAATGGTTCAAAACATAGACAGTGAGAAGAGTCAGTTTTCTTGTACTGAAGTCGGCATTATGCTTTTGTATTTGATTCCGATGCAATTTCTGTGTTTCATCGTCAATAAGAAGGTCAGAGGGATACAGTAAACCTGAAGTGAAGCATCGGAATCTATAATTAGTGTCACTTGAGTGGTTCAAATCATAGACAGTAAGAAGAGTCAGTTTTCCAGTATTTAAATCAGCATTGTGGATTTTGTATTTAATTTTGATGCAATTTCTGTGTTTCATCGTCAATAAGAAGGTCAGAGGGATACAGTAAACCTGAAGTGAAGCATCGGAATCTGTAACTAGTGTCACAAGAATGGTTCAAAACATAGACAGTAAGAAGAGTCAGTTTACTTGTACTTAAGTCGGCATTGTGCCTTTTGTATTTAATTCCGATGTAAATTTTGCGTTTCATCGTCAATAAGAAGGTCAGAGGTATACAGAAAACCTGAAGTGAAGCATCGGAATCTATAACTAGTGTCACAGGAATGGTTCAAAACATAGACAGTAAGAAGATTCAGTATTCTTGTACTTAAGTCGGCATTGTGGCTTTAGTATTTAATTCCGATGCAAATTCTGTGTTTCATCGTCAATAAGAAGGTCAGAGGGATACAGTAAACCTGAAGTGAAGCATCGGAATCTATAACTAGTGTCACAGGAATGGTTCAAAACATAGACAGTAAGAAGAGTCAGTTTTATTGTACTTAAGTCGGCATTGTGCCTTTTGTATTTAATTCCGATGAAATTTCAGTGTTTTATCGTCAATAAGAAGGTCAGAGGATACAGTGAACCTGAAGTGAAGCATCGGAATCTATAACTAATGTCACAGTATTGTTCAAAGCATAGACAGTAAGAAGAGTCAGTTTTCTTGTACTGAAGTCGGCATTGTGCATTTTGTATTTAATTACGATGCAATTTCTGTGTTTGATCGTCAATACGATGGTCAGAGGGCTACAGTAAACATGAAGTGAAGCATCGGAAACTATAACTGGTGTCACAGGAATGGTTCAAACATAGACAGTAAGAAGAGTCAGTTTTCTTGTACTTAAGTCAGCATTGTGCCTTTTGTATTTAATTCCTATGGAATTTCAGTGTTTCATCGTCAATAAGAAGGACAGAGGATACAGTGAACCTGAAGTGAAGCATCGGAATCTATAACTAGTGTCACAGGAATGGTTCAAAATATAGCCAGTAAGAAGAGTCAGTTTTCTTGTACTTAAGTCGGCATTGTGCCTTTTGTATTTAATTCCGATGCAATTTCTGTGTTTCATCGTCAATAAGAAGGTCAGAGGAATACAGTAAACCTGAAGTGAAGCATCGGAATCTATAACTAGTGTCACAGGAATGGTTCAAAACATAGACAGTGAGAAGAGTCAGTTATCTTGTACTTAAGTCGGCATTGTGCCTTTTGTATTAAATTCCGATGCAATTTCTGTGTTTCATCGTCAATAAGAAGGTCAGAGGGATACTGTAAACCTGAAGTGAAGCGTCGGAATCTATAATTTGTGTCACTTGAGTTGTTCAAATCATAGACAGTAAGAAGAGTCAGTTTCCAGTATTTAAATCAGCATTGTGCCTTTTGTATTTAATTTTTATGCAATTTCTGTGTTTCATCGTCAATAAGAAGGTCAGAGGGATACAGTAAACCTGAAGTGAAGCATCGGAATCTATAACTAGTGTCACAGGATTGGTTCAAGGCATAGACAGTAAGAAGAGTCAGTTTTCTTGTACTTAAGTCGGCATTGTGCCATTTGTATTTAATTCCGACGCAATTTCTGTGTTTCATCGTCAATACGAAGGTCAGAGGGATACAGTAAACATGAAGTGAAGCATCGGAATCTATAACTGGCGTCACAGGAATGGTTCAAAACATTGACAGTAAGAGGAGTCAGTTTTCTTTTACTTAAGTCGGCATTGTACTTTTGTATTTGATTCCGATGCAATTTCTGTGTTTCATCGTCAATAAGAAGGTCAGAGGGATACAGTAAACCTGAAGTGAAGCATCGGAACCTATAATTAGTGTCACTTGAGTGGTTCAAATCATAGACAGTAAGACGAGTCAGTTTTCTAGTATCTAAATCAGCATTGTGCCTTTTGTATTTAATTTTGATGCGATTTCTGTGTTTCATCGTCAATAAGAAGGTCAGAGGGATACAGTAAACCTGAAGTGAACCATCGGAATCTATAACTAGTGTCACAGGATTGGTTCAAAGCATAGACAGTAAGAAGAGTCAGTTTTCTTGTACTTAAGTCGGCATTGTGCCATTTGTATTTAATTCCGATGCAATTTCTGTGTTTCATCGTCAATACGAAGGTCAGAGGGATACAGTAAACATGAAGTGAAGCATCGGAATCTATAACTGGTGTCACAGGAATGTTCAAAACATAGACAGTAAGAGGAGTCAGTTTTCTTGTACTTAAGTCGGCATTGTGCCTTTTGTATTTAATTCCGATGCAATTTCTGTGTTTCATCGTCAATAAGAAGTCAGAGGGATGCAGTAAACCTGAAGTGAAGCATCGGAATCTATAATTAGTGTCACTTGAGTTTTTCAAATCATAGACAGTAAGAAGAGTCAGTTTTCCAGTTTTTAAATCAGCATTGTGCCTTTTGTATTTAATTTTGATGCAATTTCTGTGTTTCATCGTCAATAAGAAGGTCAGAGGGATACAGTAAACCTGAAGTGAAGCATCGGAATCTATAACTACTGTCACAGGAATGGTTCAAAACATAGACAGTAAGAAGAGTCAGTTTTATGGTACTTAAGTCGGCATTGTGCCTTTTGTATTCAATTCCGATGGAATTTCAGTGTTTCATCGTCAATAAGAAGGTCAGAGGGATACAGTGAACCTGACGTGAAGCATCGGAATCTATAACTAGTGTCACAGGATTGGTTCAAAGCATAGACAGTAAGAAGAGTCAGTTTTCTTGCACTTAAGTCGGCTTTGTGCCATTTGTATTTAATTCCGATGCAATTTCTATGTTTCATCGTCAATACGAAGGTCAGAGGGATACAGTAAACATGAAGTGAAGCATCGGAATCTATAACTGGTGTCACAGGAATGGTTCAAAACATAGACAGTAAGAGGAGTCAGATTTCTTGTACTTAAGTCGGCATTGTGCCTTTTGTATTTGATTCCGATGCAATTTCTGTGTTTCATCGTCAATAAGAAGGTCAGAGGGATACAGTAACCTGAAGTGAAGCATCGGAATTTATAACTAGTGTCACATGAATGGTTCAAAGCATAGACAATAAGAAGAGTCAGTTTTCTTGTACTTAAGTCGGCATTGTTCCTTTTTTATTTTATCCCGTTGCTATTTCTGTGTTTCATCGTCAATAAGATGGTCAGAGGGATGCAGTAAACCGGAAGTGAAGCATCGGAATCTATAACTAGTGTCACAGAATGCTTCAAACATAGACAGTAAGAAGAGTCAGTTTTCTTGTACTTAAGTCGGCATTGTGCCTTTTGTATTTAATTCCGATGCAATTTCTGTGTTTCTTCGTCAATAAGAATGTCAGAGGGATACAGTAAACCTGAAGTGAAGCATCGGAATCTATAACTAGTGTCACAGGAATGGTTCAAAACATAGACAGTAAGAAGAGTCAGTTTTATTGTACTTAAGTCGGCATTGTGCCTTTTGTATTTAATTACGATGGAATATCAGTGTTTTATCGTCAATAAGAAGGTCAGAGGGATACAGTGAACCTGAAGTGAAGCATTGGAATCTATAACTGGTGTCACAGGAATGGTTCAAAACATAGACAGTAAGAGGAGTCAGTTTTCTTGTACTTAAGTCGGCATTGTGCCTTTTGTATTTAATTCCGATGCAATTTCTGTGTTTAATCTTCAATAAGAAGGTCAGAGGGATGCAGTAAACCTGAGTGAAGCATCGGAATCTATAATTAGTGTCACTTGAGTGGTTCAAATCATAGACAGTAAGAAGAGTCAGTTTTCCAGTATTTAAATCAGCATTGTGCATTTTGTATTTAATTTTGATGCAATTTCTGTGTTGCATCGTCAATAAGATGGTCAGAGGGACACAGTAAACCTGAAGTGAAGCATCGGAATCTATAACTAGTGTCACAGGATTGGTTCAAAGCATAGACAGTAAGAAGAGTCAGTTTTCTTAAACCTAAGTCGGCATTGTGCAATTTGTATATAATTCCGATGCATTTTCTGTGTTTCATCGTTAATACGAAGGTCAGAGGGATACAGTAAACATGAAGTGAAGCATCGGAATCTATAACTGGTGTCACAGGAATGGTTCAAAGCATAGACAGTAAGAGGAGTCAGTTTTCTTGTACTTAAGTCCGCATTGTGCCTTTTGTATTTAATTCCGATGCAATTTCTGTGTTTCATCGTCAATAAGACGGTCAGAGGGATACAGTAAACCTGAAGTGAAGCATCGGAATCTATAACTAGTGTCACATGAATGGTTCAAAGCATAGACAGTAAGAAGAGTCAGTTTTCTTGTACTTAAGTCGGCATTGTGCCTTTTTTATTTTATCCCGTTGCTATTTCTGTGTTTCATCGTCAATAAGATGGTCAGAGGGATACAGTAAACCGGAAGTGAAGCATCGGAATCTATAACTAGTGTCACAGGAATGCTTCAAACATACACAGTAAGAAGAGTCAGTTTTCTTGTACTTAAGTCGGCATTGTGTCTTTTGTATTTAATTCCGACGCAATTTCTGTGTTTCATCGTCAATACGAAGGTCAGAGGGATACAGTAAACATGAAGTGAAGCATCGGAATCTATAACTGGTGTCACAGGAATGGTTCAAAACATTGACAGTAAGAGGAGTCAGTTTTCTTTTACTTAAGTCGGCATTGTGCCTTTTGTGTTTAATTCCGATGCAATTTCTGTGTTTCATCGTCAATAAGAAGGCCAGAGGGATACAGTAAACCTGAAGTGAAGCATCGGAATCTATAACTAGTGTCACAGGAATGGTTCAAAGCATAGACAGTGAGAAGAGTCAGTTTTCTTGTACTTAAGTTGGCATTGTGCTTTTGTATTTGATTCCGATGCAATTTCTGTGTTTCATCGTCAATAAGTAGGTCAGAGGGATACAGTAAACCTGAAGTGAAGCAGCGGAACCTATAATTAGTGTCACTTGAGTGGTTCAAATCATAGACAGTAAGAAGAGTCAGTTTTCCAGTATCTAAATCAGCATTGTGCCTTTTGTATTTAATTTTGATGCAATTTCTGTGTTTCATCGTCAATAAGAAGGTCAGAGGGATACAGTAAACCTGAAGTGAACCATCGGAATCTATAACTAGTGTCACAGGATTGGTTCAAAGCATAGACAGTAAGAAGAGTCAGTTTTCTTGTACTTAAGTCGGCATTGTGCCATTTGTATTTAATTCCGATGCAATTTCTGTGTTTCATCGTCAATACGAAGGTCAGAGGGATACAGTAAACATGAAGTGAAGCATCGGAATCTATAACTGGTGTCACAGGAATGGTTCAAAACATAGACAGTAAGAGGAGTCAGTTTTCTTGTATTTAAGTCGGCATTGTGCCTTTTGTATTTAATTCCGATGCAATTTCTGTGTTTCATCGTCAATAAGAAGGTCAGAGGGATGCAGTAAACCTGAAGTGAAGCATCGGAATCTATAATTAGTGTCACTTGAGTTTTTCAAATCATAGACAGTAAGAAGAGTCAGTTTTCCAGTTTTTAAATCAGCATTGTGCCTTTTGTATTTAATTTTGATGCAATTTCTGTGTTTCATCGTCAATAAGAAGGTCAGAGGGATACAGTAAACCTGAAGTGAAGCATCGGAATCTATAACTACTGTCACAGGAATGGTTCAAAACATAGACAGTAAGAAGAGTCAGTTTTATGGGACTTAAGTCGGCATTGTGCCTTTTGTATTCAATTCCGATGGAATTTCAGTGTTTCATCGTCAATAAGAAGGTCAGAGGGATACAGTGAACCTGACGTGAAGCATCGGAATCTATAACTAGTGTCACAGGATTGGTTCAAAGCATAGACTGTAAGAAGAGTCAGTTTTCTTGCACTTAAGTCGGCTTTGTGCCATTTGTATTTAATTCCGATGCAATTTCTATGTTTCATCGTCAATAAGATGGTCAGAGGGATGCAGTAAACCGGAAGTGAAGCATCGGAATCTATAACTAGTGTCACAGAATGCTTCAAACATAGGCAGTAAGAAGAGTCAGTTTTCTTGTACTTAAGTCGGCATTGTGCCTTTTGTATTTAATTCCGATGCAATTTCTGTGTTTCTTCGTCAATAAGAATGTCAGAGGGATACAGTAAACCTGAAGTGAAGCATCGGAATCTATAACTAGTGTCACAGGATTGGTTCAAAGCATAGACAGTAAGAAGAGTCAGTTTTCTTGTACTTAAGTCGGCATTGTGCCATTTGTATTTAATTCCGACGCAATTTCTGTGTTTCATCGTCAATAAGAAGGTCAGAGGGATACTGTAAACCTGAAGTGAAGCGTCGGAATCTATAATTTGTGTCACTTGAGTTGTTCAAATCATAGACAGTAAGAAGAGTCAGTTTTCCAGTATTTAAATCAGCATTGTGCCTTTTGTATTTAATTTTTATGCAATTTCTGTGTTTCATCGTCAATAAGAAGGTCAGAGGGATACAGTAAACCTGAAGTGAAGCATCGGAATCTATAACTAGTGTCACAGGATTGGTTCAAAGCATAGACAGTAAGAAGAGTCAGTTTTCTTGTACTTAAGTCGGCATTGTGCCATTTGTATTTAATTCCGACGCAATTTCTGTGTTTCATCGTCAATACGAAGGTCAGAGGGATACAGTAAACATGAAGTGAAGCATCGGAATCTATAACTGGCGTCACAGGAATGGTTCAAAACATTGACAGTAAGAGGAGTCAGTTTTCTTTTACTTAAGTCGGCATTGTACTTTTGTATTTGATTCCGATGCAATTTCTGTGTTTCATCGTCAATAAGAAGGTCAGAGGGATACAGTAAACCTGAAGTGAAGCATCGGAACCTATAATTAGTGTCACTTGAGTGGTTCAAATCATAGACAGTAAGACGAGTCAGTTTTCTAGTATCTAAATCAGCATTGTGCCTTTTGTATTTAATTTTGATGCGATTTCTGTGTTTCATCGTCAATAAGAAGGTCAGAGGGATACAGTAAACCTGAAGTGAACCATCGGAATCTATAACTAGTGTCACAGGATTGGTTCAAAGCATAGACAGTAAGAAGAGTCAGTTTTCTTGTACTTAAGTCGGCATTGTGCCATTTGTATTTAATTCCGATGCAATTTCTGTGTTTCATCGTCAATACGAAGGTCAGAGGGATACAGTAAACATGAAGTGAAGCATCGGAATCTATAACTGGTGTCACAGGAATGGTTCAAAACATAGACAGTAAGAGGAGTCAGTTTTCTTGTACTTAAGTCGGCATTGTGCCTTTTGTATTTAATTCCGATGCAATTTCTGTGTTTCATCGTCAATAAGAAGGTCAGAGGGATGCAGTAAACCTGAAGTGAAGCATCGGAATCTATAATTAGTGTCACTTGAGTTTTTCAAATCATAGACAGTAAGAAGAGTCAGTTTTCCAGTTTTTAAATCAGCATTGTGCCTTTTGTATTTAATTTTGATGCAATTTCTGTGTTTCATCGTCAATAAGAAGGTCAGAGGGATACAGTAAACCTGAAGTGAAGCATCGGAATCTATAACTACTGTCACAGGAATGGTTCAAAACATAGACAGTAAGAAGAGTCAGTTTTATGGTACTTAAGTCGGCATTGTGCCTTTTGTATTCAATTCCGATGGAATTTCAGTGTTTCATCGTCAATAAGAAGGTCAGAGGGATACAGTGAACCTGACGTGAAGCATCGGAATCTATAACTAGTGTCACAGGATTGGTTCAAAGCATAGACAGTAAGAAGAGTCAGTTTTCTTGCACTTAAGTCGGCTTTGTGCCATTTGTATTTAATTCCGATGCAATTTCTATGTTTCATCGTCAATACGAAGGTCAGAGGGATACAGTAAACATGAAGTGAAGCATCGGAATCTATAACTGGTGTCACAGGAATGGTTCAAAACATAGACAGTAAGAGGAGTCAGATTTCTTGTACTTAAGTCGGCATTGTGCCTTTTGTATTTGATTCCGATGCAATTTCTGTGTTTCATCGTCAATAAGAAGGTCAGAGGGATACAGTAAACCTGAAGTGAAGCATCGGAATTTATAACTAGTGTCACATGAATGGTTCAAAGCATAGACAATAAGAAGAGTCAGTTTTCTTGTACTTAAGTCGGCATTGTTCCTTTTTTATTTTATCCCGTTGCTATTTCTGTGTTTCATCGTCAATAAGATGGTCAGAGGGATGCAGTAAACCGGAAGTGAAGCATCGGAATCTATAACTAGTGTCACAGAATGCTTCAAACATAGACAGTAAGAAGAGTCAGTTTTCTTGTACTTAAGTCGGCATTGTGCCTTTTGTATTTAATTCCGATGCAATTTCTGTGTTTCTTCGTCAATAAGAATGTCAGAGGGATACAGTAAACCTGAAGTGAAGCATCGGAATCTATAACTAGTGTCACAGGAATGGTTCAAAACATAGACAGTAAGAAGAGTCAGTTTTATTGTACTTAAGTCGGCATTGTGCCTTTTGTATTTAATTCCGATGGAATATCAGTGTTTTATCGTCAATAAGAAGGTCAGAGGGATACAGTGAACCTGAAGTGAAGCATTGGAATCTATAACTGGTGTCACAGGAATGGTTCAAAACATAGACAGTAAGAGGAGTCAGTTTTCTTGTACTTAAGTCGGCATTGTGCCTTTTGTATTTAATTCCGATGCAATTTCTGTGTTTAATCTTCAATAAGAAGGTCAGAGGGATGCAGTAAACCTGAAGTGAAGCATCGGAATCTATAATTAGTGTCACTTGAGTGGTTCAAATCATAGACAGTAAGGAGAGTCAGTTTTCCAGTATTTAAATCAGCATTGTGCATTTTGTATTTAATTTTGATGCAATTTCTGTGTTGCATCGTCAATAAGATGGTCAGAGGGACACAGTAAACCTGAAGTGAAGCATCGGAATCTATAACTAGTGTCACAGGATTGGTTCAAAGCATAGACAGTAAGAAGAGTCAGTTTTCTTAAACCTAAGTCGGCATTGTGCAATTTGTATATAATTCCGATGCATTTTCTGTGTTTCATCGTTAATACGAAGGTCAGAGGGATACAGTAAACATGAAGTGAAGCATCGGAATCTATAACTGGTGTCACAGGAATGGTTCAAAGCATAGACAGTAAGAGGAGTCAGTTTTCTTGTACTTAAGTCCGCATTGTGCCTTTTGTATTTAATTCCGATGCAATTTCTGTGTTTCATCGTCAATAAGACGGTCAGAGGGATACAGTAAACCTGAAGTGAAGCATCGGAATCTATAACTAGTGTCACATGAATGGTTCAAAGCATAGACAGTAAGAAGAGTCAGTTTTCTTGTACTTAAGTCGGCATTGTGCCTTTTTTATTTTATCCCGTTGCTATTTCTGTGTTTCATCGTCAATAAGATGGTCTGAGGGATACAGTAAACCGGAAGTGAAGCATCGGAATCTATAACTAGTGTCACAGGAATGCTTCAAACATACACAGTAAGAAGAGTCAGTTTTCTTGTACTTAAGTCGGCATTGTGTCTTTTGTATTTAATTCCGACGCAATTTCTGTGTTTCATCGTCAATACGAAGGTCAGAGGGATACAGTAAACATGAAGTGAAGCATCGGAATCTATAACTGGTGTCACAGGAATGGTTCAAAACATTGACAGTAAGAGGAGTCAGTTTTCTTTTACTTAAGTCGGCATTGTGCCTTTTGTGTTTAATTCCGATGCAATTTCTGTGTTTCATCGTCAATAAGAAGGCCAGAGGGATACAGTAAACCTGAAGTGAAGCATCGGAATCTATAACTAGTGTCACAGGAATGGTTCAAAGCATAGACAGTGAGAAGAGTCAGTTTTCTTGTACTTAAGTTGGCATTGTGCTTTTGTATTTGATTCCGATGCAATTTCTGTGTTTCATCGTCAATAAGTAGGTCAGAGGGATACAGTAAACCTGAAGTGAAGCAGCGGAACCTATAATTAGTGTCACTTGAGTGGTTCAAATCATAGACAGTAAGAAGAGTCAGTTTTCCAGTATCTAAATCAGCATTGTGCCTTTTGTATTTAATTTTGATGCAATTTCTGTGTTTCATCGTCAATAAGAAGGTCAGAGGGATACAGTAAACCTGAAGTGAACCATCGGAATCTATAACTAGTGTCACAGGATTGGTTCAAAGCATAGACAGTAAGAAGAGTCAGTTTTCTTGTACTTAAGTCGGCATTGTGCCATTTGTATTTAATTCCGATGCAATTTCTGTGTTTCATCGTCAATACGAAGGTCAGAGGGATACAGTAAACATGAAGTGAAGCATCGGAATCTATAACTGGTGTCACAGGAATGGTTCAAAACATAGACAGTAAGAGGAGTCAGTTTTCTTGTATTTAAGTCGGCATTGTGCCTTTTGTATTTAATTCCGATGCAATTTCTGTGTTTCATCGTCAATAAGAAGGTCAGAGGGATGCAGTAAACCTGAAGTGAAGCATCGGAATCTATAATTAGTGTCACTTGAGTTTTTCAAATCATAGACAGTAAGAAGAGTCAGTTTTCCAGTTTTTAAATCAGCATTGTGCCTTTTGTATTTAATTTTGATGCAATTTCTGTGTTTCATCGTCAATAAGAAGGTCAGAGGGATACAGTAAACCTGAAGTGAAGCATCGGAATCTATAACTACTGTCACAGGAATGGTTCAAAACATAGACAGTAAGAAGAGTCAGTTTTATGGGACTTAAGTCGGCATTGTGCCTTTTGTATTCAATTCCGATGGAATTTCAGTGTTTCATCGTCAATAAGAAGGTCAGAGGGATACAGTGAACCTGACGTGAAGCATCGGAATCTATAACTAGTGTCACAGGATTGGTTCAAAGCATAGACTGTAAGAAGAGTCAGTTTTCTTGCACTTAAGTCGGCTTTGTGCCATTTGTATTTAATTCCGATGCAATTTCTATGTTTCATCGTCAATAAGATGGTCAGAGGGATGCAGTAAACCGGAAGTGAAGCATCGGAATCTATAACTAGTGTCACAGAATGCTTCAAACATAGGCAGTAAGAAGAGTCAGTTTTCTTGTACTTAAGTCGGCATTGTGCCTTTTGTATTTAATTCCGATGCAATTTCTGTGTTTCTTCGTCAATAAGAATGTCAGAGGGATACAGTAAACCTGAAGTGAAGCATCGGAATCTATAACTAGTGTCACAGGAATGGTTCAAAACATAGACAGTAAGAAGAGTCAGTTTTATTGTACTTAAGTCGGCATTGTGCCTTTTGTATTTAATTCCGATGGAATATCAGTGTTTTATCGTCAATAAGAAGGTCAGAGGGATACAGTGAACCTGAAGTGAAGCATTGGAATCTATAACTGGTGTCACAGGAATGGTTCAAAACATAACCAGTAAGAGGAGTCAGTTTTCTTGTACTTAAGTCGGCATTGTGCCTTTTGTAATTAATTCCGATGCAATTTCTGTGTTTAATCGTCAATAAGAAGGTCAGAGGGATGCAGTAAACCTGAAGTGAAGCATCGGAATATATAATTAGTGTCACTTGAGTGGTTCAAATCATAGACAGTAAGAAGAGTCAGTTTTCCAGTATTTGAATCAGCATTGTGCCTTTTGTATTTAATTTTGATGCAATTTTTGTGTTTCATCGTCAATAAGAAGGTCAGAGGGATACAGTAGACCTGAAGTGAAGCATCGGAATCTATAACTACTGTCACAGGAATGGTTCAAATCATAGACAGTAAGAAGAGTCAGTTTTATGGTACTTAAGTCGGCATTGTTCCTTTTGTATTTAATTCCGATGCAATTTCTGTGTTTCATCGTCAATAAGAAGGTCAGAGGGATACAGTAAACCTGAAGTGAAGCATCGGAATCTATAACTAGTGTCACAGGAATGGTTCAAAACATAGACAGTGAGAAGAGTCAGTTTTCTTGTACTGAAGTCGGCATTATGCTTTTGTATTTGATTCCGATGCAATTTCTGTGTTTCATCGTCAATAAGAAGGTCAGAGGGATACAGTAAACCTGAAGTGAAGCATCGGAATCTATAATTAGTGTCACTTGAGTGGTTCAAATCATAGACAGTAAGAAGAGTCAGTTTTCCAGTATTTAAATCAGCATTGTGGATTTTGTATTTAATTTTGATGCAATTTCTGTGTTTCATCGTCAATAAGAAGGTCAGAGGGATACAGTAAACCTGAAGTGAAGCATCGGAAGCTGTAACTAGTGTCACAAGAATGGTTCAAAACATAGACAGTAAGAAGAGTCAGTTTACTTGTACTTAAGTCGGCATTGTGCCTTTTGTATTTAATTCCGATGTAAATTTTGCGTTTCATCGTCAATAAGAAGGTCAGAGGTATACAGAAAACCTGAAGTGAAGCATCGGAATCTATAACTAGTGTCACAGGAATGGTTCAAAACATAGACAGTAAGAAGATTCAGTATTCTTGTACTTAAGTCGGCATTGTGGCTTTAGTATTTAATTCCGATGCAAATTCTGTGTTTCATCGTCAATAAGAAGGTCAGAGGGATACAGTAAACCTGAAGTGAAGCATCGGAATCTATAACTAGTGTCACAGGAATGGTTCAAAACATAGACAGTAAGAAGAGTCAGTTTTATTGTACTTAAGTCGGCATTGTGCCTTTTGTATTTAATTCCGATGAAATTTCAGTGTTTTATCGTCAATAAGAAGGTCAGAGGGATACAGTGAACCTGAAGTGAAGCATCGGAATCTATAACTAATGTCACAGTATTGGTTCAAAGCATAGACAGTAAGAAGAGTCAGTTTTCTTGTACTGAAGTCGGCATTGTGCATTTTGTATTTAATTACGATGCAATTTCTGTGTTTGATCGTCAATACGATGGTCAGAGGGCTACAGTAAACATGAAGTGAAGCATCGGAAACTATAACTGGTGTCACAGGAATGGTTCAAACATAGACAGTAAGAAGAGTCAGTTTTCTTGTACTTAAGTCAGCATTGTGCCTTTTGTATTTAATTCCTATGGAATTTCAGTGTTTCATCGTCAATAAGAAGGTCAGAGGGATACAGTGAACCTGAAGTGAAGCATCGGAATCTATAACTAGTGTCACAGGAATGGTTCAAAATATAGCGAGTAAGAAGAGTCAGTTTTCTTGTACTTAAGTCGGCATTGTGCCTTTTGTATTTAATTCCGATGCAATTTCTGTGTTTCATCGTCAATAAGAAGGTCAGAGGAATACAGTAAACCTGAAGTGAAGCATCGGAATCTATAACTAGTGTCACAGGAATGGTTCAAAACATAGACAGTGAGAAGAGTCAGTTATCTTGTACTTAAGTCGGCATTGTGCCTTTTGTATTAAATTCCGATGCAATTTCTGTGTTTCATCGTCAATAAGAAGGTCAGAGGGATACTGTAAACCTGAAGTGAAGCGTCGGAATCTATAATTTGTGTCACTTGAGTTGTTCAAATCATAGACAGTAAGAAGAGTCAGTTTTCCAGTATTTAAATCAGCATTGTGCCTTTTGTATTTAATTTTTATGCAATTTCTGTGTTTCATCGTCAATAAGAAGGTCAGAGGGATACAGTAAACCTGAAGTGAAGCATCGGAATCTATAACTAGTGTCACAGGATTGGTTCAAAGCATAGACAGTAAGAAGAGTCAGTTTTCTTGTACTTAAGTCGGCATTGTGCCATTTGTATTTAATTCCGACGCAATTTCTGTGTTTCATCGTCAATACGAAGGTCAGAGGGATACAGTAAACATGAAGTGAAGCATCGGAATCTATAACTGCGTCACAGGAATGGTTCAAAACATTGACAGTAAGAGGAGTCAGTTTTCTTTTACTTAAGTCGGCATTGTACTTTTGTATTTGATTCCGATGCAATTTCTGTGTTTCATCGTCAATAAGAAGGTCAGAGGGATACAGTAAACCTGAAGTGAAGCATCGGAACCTATAATTAGTGTCACTTGAGTGGTTCAAATCATAGACAGTAAGACGAGTCAGTTTTCTAGTATCTAAATCAGCATTGTGCCTTTTGTATTTAATTTTGATGCGATTTCTGTGTTTCATCGTCAATAAGAAGGTCAGAGGGATACAGTAAACCTGAAGTGAACCATCGGAATCTATAACTAGTGTCACAGGATTGGTTCAAAGCATAGACAGTAAGAAGAGTCAGTTTTCTTGTACTTAAGTCGGCATTGTGCCATTTGTATTTAATTCCGATGCAATTTCTGTGTTTCATCGTCAATACGAAGGTCAGAGGGATACAGTAAACATGAAGTGAAGCATCGGAATCTATAACTGGTGTCACAGGAATGGTTCAAAACATAGACAGTAAGAGGAGTCAGTTTTCTTGTACTTAAGTCGGCATTGTGCCTTTTGTATTTAATTCCGATGCAATTTCTGTGTTTCATCGTCAATAAGAAGGTCAGAGGGATGCAGTAAACCTGAAGTGAAGCATCGGAATCTATAACTGGTGTCACAGGAATGGTTCAAAACATAGACAGTAAGAGGAGTCAGATTTCTTGTACTTAAGTCGGCATTGTGCCTTTTGTATTTGATTCCGATGCAATTTCTGTGTTTCATCGTCAATAAGAAGGTCAGAGGGATACAGTAAACCTGAAGTGAAGCATCGGAATTTATAACTAGTGTCACATGAATGGTTCAAAGCATAGACAATAAGAAGAGTCAGTTTTCTTGTACTTAAGTCGGCATTGTTCCTTTTTTATTTTATCCCGTTGCTATTTCTGTGTTTCATCGTCAATAAGATGGTCAGAGGGATGCAGTAAACCGGAAGTGAAGCATCGGAATCTATAACTAGTGTCACAGAATGCTTCAAACATAGACAGTAAGAAGAGTCAGTTTTCTTGTACTTAAGTCGGCATTGTGCCTTTTGTATTTAATTCCGATGCAATTTCTGTGTTTCTTCGTCAATAAGAATGTCAGAGGGATACAGTAAACCTGAAGTGAAGCATCGGAATCTATAACTAGTGTCACAGGAATGGTTCAAAACATAGACAGTAAGAAGAGTCAGTTTTATTGTACTTAAGTCGGCATTGTGCCTTTTGTATTTAATTCCGATGGAATATCAGTGTTTTATCGTCAATAAGAAGGTCAGAGGGATACAGTGAACCTGAAGTGAAGCATTGGAATCTATAACTGGTGTCACAGGAATGGTTCAAAACATAGACAGTAAGAGGAGTCAGTTTTCTTGTACTTAAGTCGGCATTGTGCCTTTTGTATTTAATTCCGATGCAATTTCTGTGTTTAATCTTCAATAAGAAGGTCAGAGGGATGCAGTAAACCTGAAGTGAAGCATCGGAATCTATAATTAGTGTCACTTGAGTGGTTCAATTCATAGACAGTAAGAAGAGTCAGTTTTCCAGTATTTAAATCAGCATTGTGCATTTTGTATTTAATTTTGATGCAATTTCTGTGTTGCATCGTCAATAAGATGGTCAGAGGGACACAGTAAACCTGAAGTGAAGCATCGGAATCTATAACTAGTGTCACAGGATTGGTTCAAAGCATAGACAGTAAGTAGAGTCAGTTTCTTAAACCTAAGTCGGCATTGTGCAATTTGTATATAATTCCGATGCATTTCTGTGTTTCATCGTCAATACGAAGGTCAGAGGGATACAGTAAACATGAAGTGAAGCATCGGAATCTATAACTGTGTCACAGGAATGGTTCAAAGCATAGACAGTAAGAGGAGTCAGTTTTCTTGTACTTAAGTCCGCATTGTGCCTTTTGTATTTAATTCCGATGCAATTTCTGTGTTTCATCGTCAATAAGACGGTCAGAGGGATACAGTAAACCTGAAGTGAAGCATCGGAATCTATAACTAGTGTCACATGAATGGTTCAAAGCATAGACAGTAAGAAGAGTCAGTTTTCTTGTACTTAAGTCGGCATTGTGCCTTTTTTATTTTATCCCGTTGCTATTTCTGTGTTTCATCGTCAATAAGATGGTCAGAGGGATACAGTAAACCGGAAGTGAAGCATCGGAATCTATAACTAGTGTCACAGGAATGCTTCAAACATACACAGTAAGAAGAGTCAGTTTCTTTGTACTTAAGTCGGCATTGTGTCTTTTGTATTTAATTCCGACGCAATTTCTGTGTTTCATCGTCAATACGAAGGTCAGAGGGATACAGTAAACATGAAGTGAAGCATCGGAATCTATAACTGGTGTCACAGGAATGGTTCAAAACATTGACAGTAAGAGGAGTCAGTTTTCTTTTACTTAAGTCGGCATTGTGCCTTTTGTGTTTAATTCCGATGCAATTTCTGTGTTTCATCGTCAATAAGAAGGCCAGAGGGATACAGTAAACCTGAAGTGAAGCATCGGAATCTATAACTAGTGTCACAGGAATGGTTCAAAGCATAGACAGTGAGAAGAGTCAGTTTTCTTGTACTTAAGTTGGCATTGTGCTTTTGTATTTGATTCCGATGCAATTTCTGTGTTTCATCGTCAATAAGTAGGTCAGAGGGATACAGTAAACCTGAAGTGAAGCAGCGGAACCTATAATTAGTGTCACTTGAGTGGTTCAAATCATAGACAGTAAGAAGAGTCAGTTTTCCAGTATCTAAATCAGCATTGTGCCTTTTGTATTTAATTTTGATGCAATTTCTGTGTTTCATCGTCAATAAGAAGGTCAGAGGGATACAGTAAACCTGAAGTGAACCATCGGAATCTATAACTAGTGTCACAGGATTGGTTCAAAGCATAGACAGTAAGAAGAGTCAGTTTTCTTGTACTTAAGTCGGCATTGTGCCATTTGTATTTAATTCCGCCGATGCAATTTCTGTGTTTCATCGTCAATACGAAGGTCAGAGGGATACAGTAAACATGAAGTGAAGCATCGGAATCTATAACTGGTGTCACAGGAATGGTTCAAAACATAGACAGTAAGAGGAGTCAGTTTTCTTGTATTTAAGTCGGCATTGTGCCTTTTGTATTTAATTCCGATGCAATTTCTGTGTTTCATCGTCAATAAGAAGGTCAGAGGGATGCAGTAAACCTGAAGTGAAGCATCGGAATCTATAATTAGTGTCACTTGAGTTTTTCAAATCATAGACAGTAAGAAGAGTCAGTTTTCCAGTTTTTAAATCAGCATTGTGCCTTTTGTATTTAATTTTGATGCAATTTCTGTGTTTCATCGTCAATAAGAAGGTCAGAGGGATACAGTAAACCTGAAGTGAAGCATCGGAATCTATAACTACTGTCACAGGAATGGTTCAAAACATAGACAGTAAGAAGAGTCAGTTTTATGGGACTTAAGTCGGCATTGTGCCTTTTGTATTCAATTCCGATGGAATTTCAGTGTTTCATCGTCAATAAGAAGGTCAGAGGGATACAGTGAACCTGACGTGAAGCATCGGAATCTATAACTAGTGTCACAGGATTGGTTCAAAGCATAGACAGTAAGAAGAGTCAGTTTTCTTGCACTTAAGTCGGCTTTGTGCCATTTGTATTTAATTCCGATGCAATTTCTATGTTTCATCGTCAATACGAAGGTCAGAGGGATACAGTAAACATGAAGTGAAGCATCGGAATCTATAACTGGTGTCACAGGAATGGTTCAAAACATAGACAGTAAGAGGAGTCAGATTTCTTGTACTTAAGTCGGCATTGTGCCTTTTGTATTTGATTCCGATGCAATTTCTGTGTTTCATCGTCAATAAGAAGGTCAGAGGGATACAGTAAACCTGAAGTGAAGCATCGGAATTTATAACTAGTGTCACATGAATGGTTCAAAGCATAGACAATAAGAAGAGTCAGTTTTCTTGTACTTAAGTCGGCATTGTTCCTTTTTTATTTTATCCCGTTGCTATTTCTGTGTTTCATCGTCAATAAGATGGTCAGAGGGATGCAGTAAACCGGAAGTGAAGCATCGGAATCTATTACTAGTGTCACAGAATGCTTCAAACATAGACAGTAAGAAGAGTCAGTTTTCTTGTACTTAAGTCGGCATTGTGCCTTTTGTATTTAATTCCGATGCAATTTCTGTGTTTCTTCGTCAATAAGAATGTCAGAGGGATACAGTAAACCTGAAGTGAAGCATCGGAATCTATAACTAGTGTCACAGGAATGGTTCAAAACATAGACAGTAAGAAGAGTCAGTTTTATTGTACTTAAGTCGGCATTGTGCCTTTTGTATTTAATTCCGATGGAATATCAGTGTTTTATCGTCAATAAGAAGGTCAGAGGGATACAGTGAACCTGAAGTGAAGCATTGGAATCTATAACTGGTGTCACGGGAATGGTTCAAAACATAGACAGTAAGAGGAGTCAGTTTTCTTGTACTTAAGTCGGCATTGTGCCTTTTGTATTTAATTCCGATGCAATTTCTGTGTTTAATCGTCAATAAGAAGGTCAGAGGGATGCAGTAAACCTGAAGTGAAGCATCGGAATATATAATTAGTGTCACTTGAGTGGTTCAAATCATAGACAGTAAGAAGAGTCAGTTTTCCAGTATTTGAATCAGCATTGTGCCTTTTGTATTTAATTTTGATGCAAATTTTGTGTTTCATCGTCAATAAGAAGGTCAGAGGGATACAGTAGACCTGAAGTGAAGCATCGGAATCTATAACTACTGTCACAGGAATGGTTCAAATCATAGACAGTAAGAAGAGTCAGTTTTATGGTACTTAAGTCGGCATTGTTCCTTTTGTATTTAATTCCGATGCAATTTCTGTATTTCATCGTCAATAAGAAGGTCAGAGGGATACAGTAAACCTGAAGTGAAGCATCGGAATCTATAACTAGTGTCACAGGAATGGTTCAAAACATAGACAGTGAGAAGAGTCAGTTTTCTTGTACTGAAGTCGGCATTATGCTTTTGTATTTGATTCCGATGCAATTTCTGTGTTTCATCGTCAATAAGAAGGTCAGAGGGATACAGTAAACCTGAAGTGAAGCATCGGAATCTATAATTAGTGTCACTTGAGTGGTTCAAATCATAGACAGTAAGAAGAGTCAGTTTTCCTGTATTTAAATCAGCATTGGGCATTTTGTATTTAATTTTGATGCAATTTCTGTGTTGCATCGTCAATAAGAAGGTCAGAGGGATACAGTAAACCTGAAGTGAAGCATCGGAATCTATAACTAGTGTCACAGGATTGGTTCAAAGCATAGACAGTAAGAAGAGTCAGTTTTCTTAAACCTAAGTCGGCATTGTGCAATTTGTATATAATTCCGATGCATTTTCTGTGTTTCATCGTCAATACGAAGGTCAGAGGGATACAGTAAACATGAAGTGAAGCATCGGAATCTATAACTGGTGTCACAGGAATGGTTCAAAGCATAGACAGTAAGAGGAGTCAGTTTTCTTGTACTTAAGTCCGCATTGTGGCTTTTGTATTTAATTCCGATGCAATTTCTGTGTTTCATCGTCAATAAGACGGTCAGAGGGATACAGTAAACCTGAAGTGAAGCATCGGAATCTATAACTAGTGTCACATGAATGGTTCAAAGCATAGACAGTAAGAAGAGTCAGTTTTCTTGTACTTAAGTCGGCATTGTGCCTTTTTTATTTTATCCCCTTGCTATTTCTGTGTTTCATCGTCAATAAGATGGTCAGAGGGATACAGTAAACCGGAAGTGAAGCATCGGAATCTATAACTAGTGTCACAGGAATGCTTCAAACATACACAGTAAGAAGAGTCAGTTTTCTTGTACTTAAGTCGGCATTGTGCCTTTTGTATTTAATTCCGATGCAATTTTTGTGTTTCATCGTCAATAAGAATGTCAGAGGGATACAGTAAACCTGAAGTGAAGCATCGGAATCTATAACTAGTGTCACGGGAATGGTTCAAAACATAGACAGTAAGAAGAGTCAGTTTTATTGTACTTAAGTCGGCATTGTGCTTTTTGAATTTAATTCCGATGGAATTTCAGTGTTTTATCGTCAATAAGAAGGTCAGAGGGATACAGTAAACCTGAAGTGAAGCATCGGAATCTATAACTAGTGTCACATGAATGGTTCAAAGCATAGACAGTAAGAAGAGTCAGTTTTCTTGTACTTAAGTCGGCATTGTGCCTTTTTTATTTTATCCCGTTGCTATTTCTGTGTTTCATCGTCAATAAGATGGTCAGAGGGATACAGTAAACCGGAAGTGAAGCATCGGAATCTATAACTAGTGTCACAGGAATGCTTCAAACATACACAGTAAGAAGAGTCAGTTTTCTTGTACTTAAGTCGGCATTGTGCCTTTTGTATTTAATTCCGATGCAATTTTTGTGTTTCATCGTCAATAAGAATGTCAGAGGGATACAGTAAACCTGAAGTGAAGCATCGGAATCTATAACTAGTGTCACGGGAATGGTTCAAAACATAGACAGTAAGAAGAGTCAGTTTTATTGTACTTAAGTCGGCATTGTGCCTTTTGAATTTAATTCCGATGGAATTTCAGTGTTTTATCGTCAATAAGAAGGTCAGAGGGATACAGTGAACCTGAAGTGAAGCATCGGAATCTATAACTAGTGTCACAGGATTGGTTCAAAGCACAGACAGTAAGAAGAGTCAGTTTTCTTGTGCTGAAGTCGGCATTGTGCCTTTTGTATTTAATTCCGATGCAATTTCTGTGTTTCATCGTCACAACGAAGGTCATAGGGATACAGTAAACATGAAGTGAAGCATCGGAATCTATAACTGGTGTCACAGGAATGGTTCAAAGCATGAACACTAAGAGGAGTCAGTTTTCTTGTACTTAAGTCGGCATTGTGCGTTTTTTATTTTATTCCGATGTTATTTCTGTGTTTCATCGTCAATAAGATGGTCAGAGGGATACAGTAAACCGGAAGTGAAGCATCGGAATCTATAATTAGTGTCACAGGAATGGTTCAAAACATAGACAGTAAGAATAGTCAGTTTTCTTGTACTTAAGTCGGCATTGTGCCTTTTGTATTTAATTCCGATGCAATTTCTGTGTTTCATCGTCAATAAGAAGGTTAGAGGCATACAGTAAACCTGAAGTGAAGCATCAGAATTTATAACTAGTGTCACAGGAACGGTT
Source organism: Schistocerca piceifrons (assembly GCF_021461385.2). Lineage (NCBI taxonomy): Eukaryota > Metazoa > Arthropoda > Insecta > Orthoptera > Acrididae > Schistocerca > Schistocerca piceifrons. The sequence goes on from NW_025727942.1 coordinate 21,905, forward strand.
CAAACATAGACAGTAAGAAGAGTCAGTTTTCTTGTACTTAAGTCAGCATTGTGCCTTTTGTATTTAATTCCTATGGAATTTCAGTGCTTCATCGTCAATAAGAAGGTCAGGGGGATACAGTGAACCTGAAGTGAAGCATCGGAATCTATAACTATTGTCACAGGAATGGTTCAAAATATAGCCAGTAAGAAGAGTCAGTTTTCTTGTACTTAAGTCGGCATTGTGCCTTTTGTATTTAATTCGGATGCAATTTCTGTGTTTCATCGTCAATAAGAAGGTCAGAGGGATACAGTAAACCTGAAGTGAAGCATCGGAATCTATAACTAGTGTCACAGGAATGGTTCAAAACATAGATAGTAAGAAGAGTCAGTTTTATAGTACTTAAGTCGGCGTTGTGCCTTTTGTATTCAATTCCGATGGAATTTCAGTGTTTCATCGTCAATAAGAAGGTCAGCGGGATACAGTGAACCTAAAGTGAAGCATCGGAATCTATAACTAGTGTCACAGGATTGGTTCAAAGCATAGACAGTAAGAAGAGTCAGTTTTCTCGTACTTAAGTCGGCATTGTGCCATTTGTATTTAATTCCGATTCAATTTCTGTGTTTCATCGTCAATAAGAAGGTCAGAGGGATACAGTAAACATGAAGTGAAGCATCGGAATCTATAACTAGTGTCACAGGAATGGTTCAATTCATAGACAGTAAGAAGAGTCTGTTTTCTTGTACTTAAGTCGGCATTGTGAGTTTTGAATTTAATTCCGATGCAATTTCTGTGTTTCATCGTCAATAAGAAGGTCAGAGGAATACAGTAAACCTGAAGTGAAGCATCGGAATCTATAACTAGTGTCACAGGAATGGTTCAAATCAAAGACAGTAAGAAAAGTCAGTTTTCTTGCACTTAAGTCGGCATTGTGCTTTTTAAATTTAATTCCGATGCAATTTCTGAGTTTCATCGTCAATAAGAAGGTCAGAGGGATACAGTAAACCTGAAGTGAAGCATCGGAATCTATAACTAGTGTCACATGAATGGTTCAAAGCATAGACAGTAAGAAGAGACAGTTTTCTTGTACTTAAGTCGGCATTGTGCATTTTTTATTTTATCCCGTTGCTATTTCTGTGTTTCATCGTCAATAAGATGGTCAGAGGGATACAGTAAACCGGAAGTGAAGCATCGGAATCTATAACTAGTGTCACAGGAATGCTTCAAACATACACAGTAAGAAGAGTCAGTTTTCTTGTACTTAAGTCGGCATTGTGCCTTTTGTATTTAATTCCGATGCAATTTTTGTGTTTCATCGTCAATAAGAATGTCAGAGGGATACAGTAAACCTGAAGTGAAGCATCGGAATCTATAACTAGTGTCACGGGAATGGTTCAAAACATAGACAGTAAGAAGAGTCAGTTTTATTGTACTTAAGTCGGCATTGTGCCTTTTGAATTTAATTCCGATGGAATTTCAGTGTTTTATCGTCAATAAGAAGGTCAGAGGGATACAGTGAACCTGAAGTGAAGCATCGGAATCTATAACTAGTGTCACAGGATTGGTTCAAAGCACAGACAGTAAGAAGAGTCAGTTTTCTTGTACTGAAGTCGGCATTGTGCCTTTTGTATTTAATTCCGATGCAATTTCTGTGTTTCATCGTCACAACGAAGGTCATAGGGATACAGTAAAAATGAAGTGAAGCATCGGAATCTATAACTGGTGTCACAGGAATGGTTCAAAGCATGAACACTAAGAGGAGTCAGTTTCTTGTACTTAAGTCGGCATTGTGCGTTTTTTATTTTATTCCGATGTTATTTCTGTGTTTCATCGTCAATAAGATGGTCAGAGGGATACAGTAAACCGGAAGTGAAGCATCGGAATCTATAATTAGTGTCACAGGAATGGTTCAAAACATAGACAGTAAGAAGAGTCAGTTTTCTTGTACTTAAGTCGGCATTGTGCCTTTTGTATTTAATTCCGATGCAATTTCTGTGTTTCATCGTCAATAAGAAGGTTAGAGGCATACAGTAAACCTGAAGTGAAGCATCAGAATTTATAACTAGTGTCACAGGAACGGTTCAAACATAGACAGTAAGAAGAGTCAGTTTTCTTGTACTTAAGTCAGCATTGTGCCTTTTGTATTTAATTCCTATGGAATTTCAGTGCTTCATCGTCAATAAGAAGGTCAGGGGGATACAGTGAACCTGAAGTGAAGCATCGGAATCTATAACTATTGTCACAGGAATGGTTCAAAATATAGCCAGTAAGAAGAGTCAGTTTTCTTGTACTTAAGTCGGCATTGTGCCTTTTGTATTTAATTCCGATTCAATTTCTGTGTTTCATCGTCAATAAGAAGGTCAGAGGGATACAGTAAACATGTAGTGAAGCATCGGAATCTATAACTAGTGTCACAGGAATGGTTCAATTCATAGACAGTAAGAAGAGTCTGTTTTCTTGTACTTAAGTCGGCATTGTGAGTTTTGAATTTAATTCCGATGCAATTTCTGTGTTTCATTGTCAATAAGAAGGTCAGAGGAATACAGTAAACCTGAAGTGAAGCATCGGAATCTATAACTAGTGTCACAGGAATGGTTCAAATCAAAGACAGTAAGAAAAGTCAGTTTTCTTGTACTTAAGTCGGCATTGTGCTTTTTAAATAATTCCGATGCAATTTCTGTGTTTCATCGTCAATAAGAAGGTCAGAGGGATACAGTAATCCTGAAGTGAAGCATCGGAATCTATAACTAGTGTCACAGGAATGGTTCAAACATAGACAGTAAGAAGAGGCAGTTTTCTTGTACATAAGTCGGCATTGTGCCTTTTGAATTTAATTCCGATGCAATTTTATGTGTTTCATCGTCAATAAGGTCAGAGGGATACAGTGAACCTGAAGTGATGGATCGGAATCTATAACTAGTGTCCCAGGATTGGTTCAAATCATAGACAGTAAGAAGAGTCAGTTTTCTTGTACTTAAGTCGGTATTGTGCCTTTTGTTTTTAATTCCGATGCAATTTCTGTGTTTCATCGTCAATAAGATGGTCAGAGGGATACAGTAAATCGGAAGTGAAGCATCGGAATCTATAACTAGTGTCACAGGAATGGTTCTAACGTAGAGAGTAAGAACAGTCAGTTTTCTTGTACATAAGTCGGCATTGTTCCTTTTGTATTTAATCCGATGCAATTTCTGTGTTTCATCGTCAATACGAAGGTCAGAGGGATACAGTAAACCTGAAGTAGAGCATCGGAATCTATAACTAGTGTCACAGGAAAGGTTCAAAATCATAGACAGTATGAAGAGTCAGTTTTCTTGTACTTAAGTCGGCATTGTGCCTTTTGTATTGTATTCCGATGCAATTTCTGTGTTTCATCGTCAATAAGAAGGTCAGAGGTATACAGTAAACCTGAAGTGAAGCACCGGAATCTATAACTAGTGTCACAGGAATGGTTCATAACATAGACAGTAAGAAGAGCCAGTATTCTTGTACTTAAGTCGGCATTGTGACTTTTGTATTTAATTCCGATGCAAATTCTGTGTTTCATCGTCAATAAGAAGGTCAGAGGGATACAGTAAACCTGAAGTGAAGCATCGGAATCTATAACTAGTGTCACAGGAATGGTTCAAAACATAGACAGTAAGAAGAATCAGTTTTATTGTACTTAAGTCGGCATTGTGCCTTTTGTATTTAATTCCGATGGAATTTCAGTGTTTTATCGTCAATAAGGGGGTCACAGGGATACAGTGAACCTGAAGTGAAGCATCGGAATCTATAACTAGTGTCACAGTATTGGTTCAAAGCATAGACAGTAAGTAGAGTCAGTTTTCTTGTACTGAAGTCGGCATTGTGCCTTTTGTATTTAATTCCGATGCAATTTCTGTCTTTCTATCGTCAATACGAAGGTCAGAGGGATAGAGTAAACATGAAGTGAAGCATCGGAATCTATAACTGGTGTCACAGGAATGGTTCAAAACATAGACAGTAAGAAGAGTCAGTTTTCTTGTACATAAGTCGGCATTGTGCCTTTTGAATTTAATTCCGATGCAATTTTATGTGTTTCATCGTCAATAAGGTCAGAGGGATACAGTGAACCTGAAGTGATGGATCGGAATCTATAACTAGTGTCCCAGGATTGGTTCAAAACATAGACAGTATGAAGAGTCAGTTTTCTTGTACTTAAGTCGGCATTGTGCCTTTTGTATTTAATTCCGATGCAATTTCTGTGTTTCATCGTCAATAAGAAGGTCAGAGGGATACAGTAATCCTGACGTGAAGCATCGGAATCTATAACTAGTGTCACAGGAATGGTTCAAACATAGACAGTAAGAAGAGGCAGTTTTCTTGTACATAAGTCGGCATTGTGCCTTTTGAATTTAATTCCGATGCAATTTTATGTGTTTCATCGTCAATAAGGTCAGAGGGATACAGTGAACCTGAAGTGATGGATCGGAATCTATAACTAGTGTCCCAGGATTGGTTCAAATCATAGACAGTAGGAAGAGTCAGTTTTCTTGTACTTAAGTCGGTATTGTGCCTTTTGTTTTTAATTCCGATGCAATTTCTGTGTTTCATCGTCAATAAGATGGTCAGAGGGATACAGTAAATCGGAAGTGAAGCATCGGAATCTATAACTAGTGTCACAGGAATGGTTCGAACGTAGACAGTAAGAAGAGTCAGTTTTCTTGTACATAAGTCGGCATTGTTCCTTTTGTATTTAATCCGATGCAATTTCTGTGTTTCATCGTCAATACGAAGGTCAGATGGATACAGTTAACCTGAAGTAGAGCATCGGAATCTATAACTAGTGTCACAGGAAAGGTTCAAAATCATAGACAGTAAGAAGAGTCAGTTTTCTTGTACTTAAGTCGGCATTGTGCCTTTTGTATTGTATTCCGATGCAATTACTGTGTTTCATCGTCAATAAGAAGGTCAGAGGGATACAGTAAACCTGAAGTGAAGCATCGGAATCTATAACTAGTGTCACAGGAATGGTTCAAAACATAGACAGTAAGAAGAGTCAGTTTTCTTGTACTTAAGTCGGCATTGTGCCTTTTGTATTTAATTCCGATGCAATTTCTGTCTTTCTATCGTCAATACGAAGGTCAGAGGGATAGAGTAAACATGAAGTGAAGCATCGGAATCTATAACTGGTGTCACAGGAATGGTTCAAAACATATACAGTAAGAAGAGTCAGTTTTCTTGTACTTAAGTCGGCATTGTGCCTTTTGTATTTAATTCCGATGCAATTTCTGTCTTTCTATCGTCAATACGAAGGTCAGAGGGATAGTGTAAACATGAAGTGAAGCATCGGAATCTATAACTAGTGTCACAGGAACGGTTCAAACATAGACAGTAAGAAGAGTCAGTTTTCTTGTACTTAAGTCACCATTGAGCCTTTCGTATTTAATTCCGATGCAATTTCCGTGTTTCATCGTCAATAAGAAGGTCAGAGGGATACAGTAAACCTGAAATGAAGCATCGGAATCTATAATTAGTGTCTCTTGAGTGGTTCAAATCATAGACAGTAAGAAGAGTCAGTTTTCCAGTATTTAAACCAGCATTGTGCCTTTTGTATTTAATTTTGATGCAATTTCTGTGTTTCATCGTCAATAAGAAGGTCAGAGGGATACAGTAAACCTGAAGTGAAGCATCGGAATCTATAACTAGTGTCACAGGATTGGTTCAAAGCATAGACAGTAAGAAGAGTCAGTTTTCTTGTACTTAAGTCGGCATTGTGCCATTTGTATTTAATTCCGATGCAATTTCTGTGTTTCATCGTCAATACGAAGGTCAGAGGGATTCAGTAAACATGAAGTGAAGCATCGGAATCTATAACTGGGGTCACAGGAATGGTTCAAATCATAGACAGTAAGAGGAGTCAGTTTTCTTGTACTTAATTCGGCATTGTGCCTTTTGTATTTAATTCCGATGCAATTTCTGTGTTTCATCGTCAATAAGAAGGTCAGAGGGATAAAGTAAACCTGAAGTCAAGCATCGGAATCTATAACTAGAGTCACATGAATGGTTCAAAACATAGACAGTACGAAGAGTCAGTTTTCATGTACCTATGTCGGCATTGTGCCTTTTTCATTTTATCCCGTTGCTATTTCTGAGTTTCATCGTCAATAAGATGGTCAGAGGGATACAGTAAACCGGAAGTGAAGCATCGGAATCTATAACTAGTGTCACAGGAATGGTTCAAACATAGACAGTAAGAAGAGTCAGTTTTATTGTACTTAAGTCGGCATTGTGCCTTTTGTATTTAATTCCGATGCAATTTCTGTGTTTCATCGTCAATAAGAAGGTCAGAGGGATACAGTGAACCCAATGTGAAGCATCGGAATCTACAACTAGTGTCACAGGAATGGTTCAATTCATAGACAGTAAGAAGGGTCTGTTTTCTTGTACTTAAGTCGGCATTGCTCCTTTTGAATTTAATTCCGATGCATATTCTGTGTTTCATCGTCAATAAGAAGGTCAGAGGGATACAGTAAACCTGAAGTGAAGCATCTGAATCTATAATTAGTGTCACATGAATGGTTCAAAACATAGACAGTAAGAAGAGTAAGTATTCTTGTACTTAAGTCGGCATTGTGCCTTTTGTATTTTATCCGATGCAATTTCTGTGTTTCATCGTCAATAAGAAGGTCGGAGGGATACGGCAAACCTGAAGTGAAGCATCGGAAACTATAACTAGTGTCACAGGATTGGTTCAAAACATAGACAGTAAGAAGAGTCAGTTATCTTGTACTTAAGTCGGCATTGTGCCTTTTGTATTTAATTCCGAAGCAATTTCTATGTTTCATCGTCAATAGGAACGTCAGAGGGATACAGTAAACCTGAAGTAAAGCATCGGAATCTATAACGAGTTTCATATGAATGGTTCAAAACATAGACAGTAAGAAGAGTCAGTTTTCTGGTACTCAAGTCAGCATTGTGCCTTTTGTATTTAATTCCGACGGAATTTTGGTGTTTCAGCGCCAATAAGAAGGTCAGAGAGATACAGTGAAACTGAAGTGAAGAATCGGAATCTATAACTAGTGTCACAGGAATGGTTCAAAGTATAGCCAGTAAGTAGGGTCAGTTTTCTTGTACTTAAGTCGGCATTGTGCCTTTTGTATTTAATTCCGATGCAATATCTGTGTTTCATCGTCAATAAGGAGGTCAGAGGAATAGAGTAAACCTGAAGTGAAGCAGCGAAATCTATAACTAGTGTCACATGAATGGTTCAAATCATAGACAGTAAGAAGAGTCAGTTTTCCTGTATTTAAATCAGCATTGTGCCTTTTGTATTTAATTTCGATGTAATTTCTGTAATTCATCGTCAATAACAAGGTCAGAGAGATACAGAAATCTTGAAGTCAAGCATCGGAATCTATAACTAGTGTCACAGGAATGGTTCAAAACATAGACAGTAAGAAGAGTCAGTTTTCTTGTACTGAAGTCGGGATTATGCCTTTTGTATTTAATTCCGATGCAAATTCTCTGTTTCTTCGTCAATAAGAAGGTCAGAGGTATACAGTAAACCTGAAGTGAAGCATCGGAATCTATAACTAGTGGCACAGGAATGGTTCAAAACATAGACAGTAAGAAGAGTCAGTATTCTTGTACTTAAGTCGGCATTGTGACTTTTGTATTTAATTCCGATGCAATTTCTGTGTTTCATCGTCAATAAGAAGGTCAGAGGGATACAGTAAACCTGAAGTGAAGCATCGGAATCTATAACTAGTGTCACAGGAATGGTTCAAATCATAGACAGTAAGAAGAGTCAGTTTTATTGTACTTAAGTCGGCATTGTGCCTTTTGTATTTAATTCCGATGGAATTTCAGTGTTTTATCGTCAATAAGAAGGTCAGAGGGATACAGTGAACCTGAAGTGAAGCATCGGAATCTATAACTAGTGTCACAGTATTGGTACAAAGCATAGACAGTAAGTAGAGTCAGTTTTCTTGTACTGAAGTCGGCATTGTGCCTTTTGTATTTAATTCCGATGCAATTTCTGTGTTTCTATCGTCAATACGAAGGTCAGAGGGATAGAGTAAACATGAAGTGAAGCATCGGAATCTATAACTGGTGTCACAGGAATGGTTCAAAACATAGACAGTAAGAAGAGTCAGTTTTCTTGTACTTAAGTCGGCATTGTGACTTTTGTATTTAATTCCGATGCAATTTCTGTGTTTCATCGTCAATAAGAAGGTTAGAGGCATACAGTAAACCTGAAGTGCTGCATCGGAATCTATAACTAGTGTCACAGGAACGGTTCAAACATAGACAGTAAGAAGAGTCAGTTTTCTTGTACTTAAGTCAGCATTGTGCCTTTTGTATTTAATTCCGATGCAATTTCTGTGTTTCATCGTCAATAAGAAGGCAGAGGGATACAGTAAACCTGAAGTGGAGCATCGGAATCTATAATTAGTGTCTATTGAGTGGTTCAAATCATAGACAGTAAGAAGAGTCAGTTTTCCAGTATTTAAATCAGCATTGTGCCTTTTGTATTTAATTTTGATGCAATTTCTGTGTTTCATCGTCAATAAGAAGGTCAGAGGGATACAGTAAACCTGAAGTGAAGCATCGCAATCTATAACTAGTGTCACAGGATTGGTTCAAAGCATAGACAGTAAGAAGAGTCAGTTTTCTTGTACTTAAGTCGGCATTGTGCCATTTGAATTTAATTCCGATGCAATTTCTGTGTTTCATCGTCAATACGAAGGTCAGAGGGATACAGTAAACATGAAGTGAAGCATCGGAATCTATAACTGGGGTCACAGGAATGGTTCAAATCATAGACAGTAAGAGGAGTCAGTTTTCTTGTACTTAATTCGGCATTGTGCCTTTTGTATTTAATTCCGATGCAATTTCTGTGTTTCATCGTCAATAAGAAGGTCAGAGGGATACAGTAAACCTGAAGTCAAGCATCGGAATCTATAACTAGTGTCACATGAATGGTTCAAAACATAGACAGTACGAAGAGTCAGTTTTCATGTATCTATGTCAGCATTGTGCCTTTTTTATTATATCCCGTTGCTATTTCTGAGTTTCATCGTCAATAAGATTGTCAGAGGGATACAGTAAACCGGAAGTGAAGCATCGGAATCTATAACTAGTGTCGCAGGAATGGTTCAAACATAGACAGTAAGAAGAGTCAGTTTTATTGTACTTAAGGCGGCATTGTGCCTTTTGTATTTAATTCCGATGCAATTACTGTGTTTCATCGTAAATAAGAAGGTCAGAGGGATACAGTGAACCCGATGTGAAGCATCGGAATCTACAACTAGTGTCACATGAATGGTTCAAAACATAGACAGTTAGAATAGCCAGTTTTCTTGTACTTAAGTCGGCATTGTGCCTTTTGTATTTAATTCCGATGCAATTTCTGTGTTTCATCGTCAATAAGAAGGTCAGAGGGATACAGTGAACCTGAAGTGAAGCATCGGAATCTATAACTAGTGTCACAGGATTGGTTCAAAGCATAGACAATAAGAAGAGTCAGTTTTCTTGTATTTAAGTCGGCATTGTGCCATTTGTATTTAATTGCGATTCAATTTCTGTGTTTCATCGTCAATAAGAAGGTCAGAGGGATACAGTACTCCTGAAGTGAAGCATCGGAATCTATAACTAGTGTCACAGGAATGGTTCAAACATAGACAGTAAGAAGAGTCAGTTTTCTTGTACATAAGTCGGCATTGTGCCTTTTGAATTTAATTCCGATGCAATTTTATGTGTTTCATCGTCAATAAGATCAGAGGGATACAGTGAACCTGAAGTGATGGATCGGAATCTATAACTAGTGTCCCAGGATTGGTTCAAAACATAGACAGTAAGAAGAGTCAGTTTTCTTGTACTTAAGTCGGCATTGTGCCTTTTGTATTTAATTCCGATGCAATTTCTGTGTTTCATCGTCAATAAGAAGGTCAGAGGGATACAGTAATCCTGAAGTGAAGCATCGGAATCTATAACTAGTGTCACAGGAATGGTTCAAACATAGACAGTAAGAAGAGGCAGTTTTCTTGTACTTAAGTCGGCATTGTGCCTTTTGAATTTAATTCCGATGCAATTTTATGTGTTTCATCGTCAATAAGGTCAGAGGGATACAGTGAACCTGAAGTGATGGATCGGAATCTATAACTAGTGTCCCAGGATTGGTTCAAATCATAGACAGTAAGAAGAGTCAGTTTTCTTGTACTTAAGTCGGTATTGTGCCTTTTGTTTTTAATTCCGATGCAATTTCTGTGTTTCATCGTCAATAAGATGGTCAGAGGGATACAGTAAATCGGAAGTGAAGCATCGGAATCTATAACTAGTGTCACAGGAATGGTTCTAACGTAGAGAGTAAGAACAGTCAGTTTTCTTGTACATAAGTAGGCATCGTTCCTTTTGTATTTAATCCGATGCAATTTCTGTGTTTCATCGTCAATACGAAGGTCAGAGGGATACAGTAAACCTGAAGTAGAGCATCGGAATCTATAACTAGTGTCACAGGAAAGGTTCAAAATCATAGACAGTAAGAAGAGTCAGTTTTCTTGTACTTAAGTCGGCATTGTGCCTTTTGTATTGTATTCCGATGCAATTTCTGTGTTTCATCGTCAATAAGAAGGTCAGAGGTATACAGTAAACCTGAAGTGAAGCACCGGAATCTATAACTAGTGTCACAGGAATGGTTCTTAACATAGACAGTAAGAAGAGTCAGTATTCTTGTACTTAAGTCGGCATTGTGACTTTTGTATTTAATTCCGATGCAAATTCTGTGTTTCATCGTCAATAAGAAGGTCAGAGGGATACAGTAAACCTGAAGTGAAGCATCGGAATCTATAACTAGTGTCACAGGAATGGTTCAAAACATAGACAGTAAGAAGAATCAGTTTTATTGTACTTAAGTCGGCATTGTGCCTTTTGTATTTAATTCCGATGGAATTTCAGTGTTTTATCGTCAATAAGAGGGTCACAGGGATACAGTGAACCTGAAGTGAAGCATCGGAATCTATAACTAGTGTCACAGTATTGGTTCAAAGCATAGACAGTAAGTAGAGTCAGTTTTCTTGTACTGAAGTCGGCATTGTGCCTTTTGTATTTAATTCCGATGCAATTTCTGTCTTTCTATCGTCAATACGAAGGTCAGAGGGATAGAGTAAACATGAAGTGAAGCATCGGAATCTATAACTGGTGTCACAGGAATGGTTCAAAACATAGACAGTAGGAAGAGTCAGTTTTCTTGTACATAAGTCGGCATTGTGCCTTTTGAATTTAATTCCGATGCAATTTTATGTGTTTCATCGTCAATAAGGTCAGAGGGATACAATGAAACTGAAGTGATGGATCGGAATCTATAACTAGTGTCACAGGATTGGTTCAAAGCATAGACAATAAGAAGAGTCAGTTTTCTTGTATTTAAGTCGGCATTGTGCCATTTGTATTTAATTGCGATTCAATTTCTGTGTTTCATCGTCAATAAGAAGGTCAGAGGGATACAGTACTCCTGAAGTGAAGCATCGGAATCTATAACTAGTGTCACAGGAATGGTTCAAACATAGACAGTAAGAAGAGTCAGTTTTCTTGTACATAAGTCGGCATTGTGCCTTTTGAATTTAATTCCGATGCAATTTTATGTGTTTCATCGTCAATAAGATCAGAGGGATACAGTGAACCTGAAGTGATGGATCGGAATCTATAACTAGTGTCCCAGGATTGGTTCAAAACATAGACAGTAAGAAGAGTCAGTTTTCTTGTACTTAAGTCGGCATTGTGCCTTTTGTATTTAATTCCGATGCAATTTCTGTGTTTCATCGTCAATAAGAAGGTCAGAGGGATACAGTAATCCTGAAGTGAAGCATCGGAATCTATAACTAGTGTCACAGGAATGGTTCAAACATAGACAGTAAGAAGAGGCAGTTTTCTTGTACTTAAGTCGGCATTGTGCCTTTTGAATTTAATTCCGATGCAATTTTATGTGTTTCATCGTCAATAAGGTCAGAGGGATACAGTGAACCTGAAGTGATGGATCGGAATCTATAACTAGTGTCCCAGGATTGGTTCAAATCATAGACAGTAAGAAGAGTCAGTTTTCTTGTACTTAAGTCGGTATTGTGCCTTTTGTTTTTAATTCCGATGCAATTTCTGTGTTTCATCGTCAATAAGATGGTCAGAGGGATACAGTAAATCGGAAGTGAAGCATCGGAATCTATAACTAGTGTCACAGGAATGGTTCTAACGTAGAGAGTAAGAACAGTCAGTTTTCTTGTACATAAGTAGGCATCGTTCCTTTTGTATTTAATCCGATGCAATTTCTGTGTTTCATCGTCAATACGAAGGTCAGAGGGATACAGTAAACCTGAAGTAGAGCATCGGAATCTATAACTAGTGTCACAGGAAAGGTTCAAAATCATAGACAGTAAGAAGAGTCAGTTTTCTTGTACTTAAGTCGGCATTGTGCCTTTTGTATTGTATTCCGATGCAATTTCTGTGTTTCATCGTCAATAAGAAGGTCAGAGGTATACAGTAAACCTGAAGTGAAGCACCGGAATCTATAACTAGTGTCACAGGAATGGTTCTTAACATAGACAGTAAGAAGAGTCAGTATTCTTGTACTTAAGTCGGCATTGTGACTTTTGTATTTAATTCCGATGCAAATTCTGTGTTTCATCGTCAATAAGAAGGTCAGAGGGATACAGTAAACCTGAAGTGAAGCATCGGAATCTATAACTAGTGTCACAGGAATGGTTCAAAACATAGACAGTAAGAAGAATCAGTTTTATTGTACTTAAGTCGGCATTGTGCCTTTTGTATTTAATTCCGATGGAATTTCAGTGTTTTATCGTCAATAAGAGGGTCACAGGGATACAGTGAACCTGAAGTGAAGCATCGGAATCTATAACTAGTGTCACAGTATTGGTTCAAAGCATAGACAGTAAGTAGAGTCAGTTTTCTTGTACTGAAGTCGGCATTGTGCCTTTTGTATTTAATTCCGATGCAATTTCTGTCTTTCTATCGTCAATACGAAGGTCAGAGGGATAGAGTAAACATGAAGTGAAGCATCGGAATCTATAACTGGTGTCACAGGAATGGTTCAAAACATAGACAGTAGGAAGAGTCAGTTTTCTTGTACATAAGTCGGCATTGTGCCTTTTGAATTTAATTCCGATGCAATTTTATGTGTTTCATCGTCAATAAGGTCAGAGGGATACAATGAAACTGAAGTGATGGATCGGAATCTATAACTAGTGTCACAGGATTGGTTCAAAGCATAGACAATAAGAAGAGTCAGTTTTCTTGTATTTAAGTCGGCATTGTGCCATTTGTATTTAATTGCGATTCAATTTCTGTGTTTCATCGTCAATAAGAAGGTCAGAGGGATACAGTACTCCTGAAGTGAAGCATCGGAATCTATAACTAGTGTCACAGGAATGGTTCAAACATAGACAGTAAGAAGAGTCAGTTTTCTTGTACATAAGTCGGCATTGTGCCTTTTGAATTTAATTCCGATGCAATTTTATGTGTTTCATCGTCAATAAGATCAGAGGGATACAGTGAACCTGAAGTGATGGATCGGAATCTATAACTAGTGTCCCAGGATTGGTTCAAAACATAGACAGTAAGAAGAGTCAGTTTTCTTGTACTTAAGTCGGCATTGTGCCTTTTGTATTTAATTCCGATGCAATTTCTGTGTTTCATCGTCAATAAGAAGGTCAGAGGGATACAGTAATCCTGAAGTGAAGCATCGGAATCTATAACTAGTGTCACAGGAATGGTTCAAACATAGACAGTAAGAAGAGGCAGTTTTCTTGTACTTAAGTCGGCATTGTGCCTTTTGAATTTAATTCCGATGCAATTTTATGTGTTTCATCGTCAATAAGGTCAGAGGGATACAGTGAACCTGAAGTGATGGATCGGAATCTATAACTAGTGTCCCAGGATTGGTTCAAATCATAGACAGTAAGAAGAGTCAGTTTTCTTGTACTTAAGTCGGTATTGTGCCTTTTGTTTTTAATTCCGATGCAATTTCTGTGTTTCATCGTCAATAAGATGGTCAGAGGGATACAGTAAATCGGAAGTGAAGCATCGGAATCTATAACTAGTGTCACAGGAATGGTTCTAACGTAGAGAGTAAGAACAGTCAGTTTTCTTGTACATAAGTAGGCATCGTTCCTTTTGTATTTAATCCGATGCAATTTCTGTGTTTCATCGTCAATACGAAGGTCAGAGGGATACAGTAAACCTGAAGTAGAGCATCGGAATCTATAACTAGTGTCACAGGAAAGGTTCAAAATCATAGACAGTAAGAAGAGTCAGTTTTCTTGTACTTAAGTCGGCATTGTGCCTTTTGTATTGTATTCCGATGCAATTTCTGTGTTTCATCGTCAATAAGAAGGTCAGAGGTATACAGTAAACCTGAAGTGAAGCACCGGAATCTATAACTAGTGTCACAGGAATGGTTCTTAACATAGACAGTAAGAAGAGTCAGTATTCTTGTACTTAAGTCGGCATTGTGACTTTTGTATTTAATTCCGATGCAAATTCTGTGTTTCATCGTCAATAAGAAGGTCAGAGGGATACAGTAAACCTGAAGTGAAGCATCGGAATCTATAACTAGTGTCACAGGAATGGTTCAAAACATAGACAGTAAGAAGAATCAGTTTTATTGTACTTAAGTCGGCATTGTGCCTTTTGTATTTAATTCCGATGGAATTTCAGTGTTTTATCGTCAATAAGAGGGTCACAGGGATACAGTGAACCTGAAGTGAAGCATCGGAATCTATAACTAGTGTCACAGTATTGGTTCAAAGCATAGACAGTAAGTAGAGTCAGTTTTCTTGTACTGAAGTCGGCATTGTGCCTTTTGTATTTAATTCCGATGCAATTTCTGTCTTTCTATCGTCAATACGAAGGTCAGAGGGATAGAGTAAACATGAAGTGAAGCATCGGAATCTATAACTGGTGTCACAGGAATGGTTCAAAACATAGACAGTAGGAAGAGTCAGTTTTCTTGTACATAAGTCGGCATTGTGCCTTTTGAATTTAATTCCGATGCAATTTTATGTGTTTCATCGTCAATAAGGTCAGAGGGATACAATGAAACTGAAGTGATGGATCGGAATCTATAACTAGTGTCCCAGGATTGGTTCAAAACATAGACAGTATGAAGAGTCAGTTTTCTTGTACTTAAGTCGGCATTGTGCCTTTTGTATTTAATTCCGATGCAATTTCTGTGTTTCATCGTCAATAAGAAGGTCAGAGGGATACAGTAATCCTGAAGCGAAGCATTGGAATCTATAACTAGTGTCACAGGAATGGTTCAAACATAGACAGTAAGAAGAGGCAGTTTTCTTGTACATAAGTCGGCATTGTGCCTTTTGAATTTAATTCCGATGCAATTTTATGTGTTTCATCGTCAATAAGGTCAGAGGGATACAGTGAACCTGAAGTGATGGATCGGAATCTATAACTAGTGTCCCAGGATTGGTTCAAATCATAGACAGTAGGAAGAGTCAGTTTTCTTGTACTTAAGTCGGTATTGTGCCTTTTGTTTTTAATTCCGATGCAATTTCTGTGTTTCATCGTCAATAAGATGGTCAGAGGGATACAGTAAATCGGAAGTGAAGCATCGGAATCTATAACTAGTGTCACAGGAATGGTTCAAACGTAGACAGTAAGAAGAGTCAGTTTTCTTGTACATAAGTCGGCATTGTTCCTTTTGTATTTAATCCGATGCAATTTCTGTGTTTCATCGTCAATACGAAGGTCATAGGGATACAGTTAACCTGAAGTAGTGCATCGGAATCTATAACTAGTGTCACAGGAAAAGTTCAAAATCATAGACAGTAAGAAGAGTCAGTTTTCTTGTTCTTAAGTCGGCATTGTGCCTTTTGTATTGTATTCCGATGCAATTACTGTGTTTCATCGTCAATAAGAAGGTCAGAGGTATACAGTAAACCTGAAGTGAAGCATCGGAATCTATAACTAGTGTCACAGGAATGGTTCAAAACATAGACAGTAAGAAGAGTCAGTATTCTTGTACTTAAGTCGGCATTGTGACTTTTGTATTTAATTCCGATGCAAATTCTGTGTTTCATCGTCAATAAGAAGGTCAGAGGGATACAGTAAACCTGAAGTGAAGCATCGGAATCTATAACTAGTGTCACAGGAATGGTTCAAAACATAGACAGTAAGAAGAGTCAGTTTTCTTGTACTTAAGTCGGCATTGTGCCTTTTGTATTTAATTCCGATGCAATTTCTGTCTTTCTATCGTCAATACGAAGGTCAGAGGGATAGAGTAAACATGAAGTGAAGCATCGGAATCTATAACTGGTGTCACACGAATGGTTCAAAAACATATACAGTAAGCAGAGTCAGGTTTTCTTGTACTTAAGTCGGCATTGTGCCTTTTGTATTTAATTCCGATGCAATTTCTGTCTTTCTATCGTCAATACGAAGGTCAGAGGGATAGTGTAAACATGAAATGAAGCATCGGAATCTATAACTAGTGTCACAGGAAACGGTTCAAACATAGACAGTAAGAAGAGTCAGTTTTCTTGTACTTAAGTCACCATTGAGCCTTTCGTATTTAATTCCGATGCAATTTCCGTGTTTCATCGTCAATAAGAAGGTCAGAGGGATACAGTAAACCTGAAATGAAGCATCGGAATCTATAATTAGTGTCTCTTGAGTGGTTCAAATCATAGACAGTAAGAAGAGTCAGTTTTCCAGTATTTAAATCAGCATTGTGCCTTTTGTATTTAATTTTGATGCAATTTCTGTGTTTCATCGTCAATAAGAAGGTCAGAGAAAATACAGTAAACCTGAAGTGAAGCATCGGAATCTATAACTAGTGTCACAGGATTGGTTCAAAGCATAGACAGTAAGAAGAGTCAGTTTTCTTGTACTTAAGTCGGCATTGTGCCATTTGTATTTAATTCCGATGCAATTTCTGTGTTTCATCGTCAATACGAAGGTCAGAGGGATTCAGTAAACATGAAGTGAAGAATCGGAATCTATAACTGGGTCACAGGAATGGTTCAAATCATAGGACAGTAAGAGGAGTCAGTTTTCTTGTACTTAATTCGGCATTGTGCCTTTTGTATTTAATTCCGATGCAATTTCTGTGTTTCATCGTCAATAAGAAGGTCAGAGGGATAAAGTAAACCTGAAGTCAAGCATCGGAATCTATAACTAGAGTCACATGAATGGTTCAAATCATAGACAGTACGAAGAGTCAGTTTTCATGTACCTATGTCGGCATTGTGCCTTTTTTATTTTATCCCGTTGCTATTTCTGAGTTTCATCGTCAATAAGATGGTCAGAGGGATACAGTAAACCGGAAGTGAAGCATCGGAATCTATAACTAGTTGTCACAGGAATGGATCAAACATAGACAGTAAGAAGAGTCAGTTTTATTGTACTTAAGTCGGCATTGTGCCTTTTGTACTTAATTCCGATGCAATTTCTGTGTTTCATCGTCAATAAGAAGGTCAGAGGGATACAGTGAACCCAATGTGAAGCATCGGAATCTACAACTAGTGTCACAGGAATGGTTCAATTCATAGACAGTAAGAAGGGTCTGTTTTCTTGTACTTAAGTCGGCATTGCGGCTTTTGAATTTAATTCCGATGCAATTTCTGTGTTTCATCGTCAATAAGAAGGTCAGAGGGATACAGTAAACCTGAAGTAAAGCATCGGAATCTATAACGAGTTTCATATGAATGGTTCAAAACATAGAC
>NW_025727943.1:0-140390 GCF_021461385.2 Schistocerca piceifrons
GAAGTGAAGCATCGGAATCTATAACTAGTGTCACTGGAATGGTTCCAAATCATAGACAGTAAGAAGTCTCAGTTATCTTGTACTTAAGTCGGCATTGTGCCTTTTTGTATTTAATTCCGAAGCAATTTCTGTGTTTTCATCGTCAACAAGAAGGTCAGAGGGATACAGTAAACCTGAAGTAAAGCATCGGAATCTATAATGAGTTTTCACATGAATGGTTCAAAACATAGACAGTAAGAAGAGTCAGTTTTTCTTGTACATAAGTCGGCATTGTGCCTTTTGCATTTAATTCCGATGCAATTTTCTGTGTTTCATCGTCAATAAGAAGGTCAGAGGGATACAGTAAACCTGAAGTGAAGCATCAGAATCTATAAGTAGTGTCACAGGAATGGTTTAAAACCATAGACAGTAAGAATAGTCAGTTTTCTTGTACTTAAGTCTGCATTGTGCCTTTTGTGTTTAATTCAGATGCAATTTCTGTGATTCATCGTCAATAAGAAGGTCAGAGGCATACAGTAAACCAGAAGTGAAGCATCAGAATCTATAACTAGTGTCGCAGGAACGGTTTAAACATAGACAGTAAGAAGAGTCAGTTTTACTTGTACTTAAGTCGGCTTTGTGCCTTTTGTGTTTTAATTCCGATGCAATTTCTGTGATTCATCGTCAATAAGAAGGTCAGAGGGATACAGTAAACCTGAAGTGACGCAACGGAATCTATAAACAGTGTTTAAATGAATGGTTCAAAGCATAGACAGTAGGAAGAGTCACTTTTCTTGTATTTAAATCAGCATTGAGCCTTTTGTATGTAATTCCGATGCAATTTCTGTGTTTCGTCACCAATAAGAAGGTCAGAGTGATACAGTAAACCTGAAGTGAAGCATCGGAATCTATAATTAGTGTCACATGAATGGTTCAAAACATAGACAGTAAGAAGAGTCAGTTTTATTGTATTTAAATCTGCATTGTGCCTTTTGTATTTAATTTCGATGCAATTTCTGTGTTTCATCGTCAATAAGATGGTCAGAGGGATACAGTAAACCTGAAGTGAAGCAACGGACTCTATAACTAGTGTCACAGGAATGGTTCAAAAAATAGACAGTAAGAGGAGTCAGTTTTTCTTGTACTTAAGTCGGCATTGTGCCTTTTGTATTTAATTCCGATGCAAATTCTGTGTTTCATCGTCAATAAGAAGGTCAGAGGAATACAGTAAACCTGAAGTGAAGCATCGGAATCTATAACTAGTGTCACAGGAATGGTTCAAAACATAGACTGTAAGAAGAGTCAGTTTTCTTGTACTTAAGTCGGCATTGTGAATTTTGTATTTAATTCCGATGCAATTTCTGTGTTTTCATCGTCAATAAGAAGGTCAGAGGGATACAGTAAACCTGAAGTGAAGCATCGGAATCTATAATTAGTGTCACATGAATGGTTCAAATCATAGAAAATAAGAAGAGTCAGTTTTCTGTATTTAAATCAGCATTGTGCATTTGTATTATATTCGATGCATTTTCTGTGTTCCATCTTCAATAAGAAGGTCAGAGGGATACAGTAAACCTGAAGTGAAGCATCGGAATCCATAACTAGTGTCATAGGAATGGTTTAAAACATAGACAGTAAGAAGAGTCAGTTTTCTTGTACTTAAGTCGGGATTATGCCTTTTGTATTTAATTCCGATGGAAATTCTATGTTTCATCATCAATAATTAGGTCACAGGTATACAGTAAACCTGAAGTGATGCATCAGAATCTATAAACTAGTGTAACAGGAATGGTTCAAAAACATAGACAGTAAGAAGAGTCAGTTTTATTGTACTTAAGTCGGCATTGTGCCTTTTGTATTTAATTCCGATGGAATTTGAGTGTTTCATCGTCAATAAGAAGGTCAGAGGGATATAGTGATCCTGAAGTGAAGCATCGGAATCTATGACTAGTGTCACAGGATTGGTTCAAAGCATAGACAGTAAGAAGAGTCAGTTTTTTTGTACTTAAGTCGGCATTGTGATATTGTATTTAATTCCGATGCAATTTCTGTGTTTCATCGTCAATACGAAGGTCAGAGGGATACAGTAAACATGAAGTGAAGCATCAGAATCTATCACTGGTGTCACAGGAATGGTTCGAAACATAGGACAGTAAGAGGAGTCAGTTTTCTTGTACTTAAGTCGGCATTGTGCGTTTTGTATTTAATTCCGATGCAATATCTGTGTTTCTTCGTCAATAAGAAGGTCAGAGGCATACAGTAATCCTGAAGTGAAGCATCGGATTCTATAACTAGTGTCACAGGAATGGTTAAAACATAGACAGTAAGAAGAGTCAGTTTTTCTTGTACTTAAGTCGGGATTATGCGTTTTGTATTTAATTCCGATGCAATTTCTGTGTTTCATCGTCAATAAGAAGGTCAGAAGGATACAGTAAACCTGAAGTGAAGCATCGGAATCTATAACTAGTGTCACATGAATGGTTCAAAACATAGACAGTAAGAAGAGTCAGTTTTCTTGTACCTTAAGTCGGCATTGTGCTTTTTTATTTTATTCCGATGCAATTTCTGTGTTTCATCGTCAATAAGAAGGTCAGAGGGATACAGTAAACCTGACGTGAAGCATCGGAATCTATAACTATAGTCACAGGAAAGGTTCAAGACATAGGACATAAGAAGAGTCAGTCTTCTTGTACTTAAGCCGGCATTGTGCCTTTTGTATTTAATTCCGTTGCAATTTCTGTGTTTCATCGTCAATAAGAAGGTCAGAGGGATACAGTAAACCTGAAGTGAAGCATCGGAATCTATAACCTACTGTCACAAGAATGGTTCAAACATGTCAGTAAGAAGAGTCATTCTTCTTATACTTAAGTCGGCATTGCGACTATTGTATTTAATTCCGATGCAATTTCTGTGTTTCTTCGTCAATAAGAAGGTCAGAGGGATACAGTAAACCTGAAGTGAAGCATCGGAATCTATTACTAGTATCACAGGAATGGTTCAAAACATAGTCAGTAAGAAGCGTCAGTCCTCTTGTACTTAAGTCGGCATTGTGCCTTTACTATTTAATTCTGATACAATTTCTGTGTTTCTTTTCAATATGAAGGTCCAAGGGATACAGTAAACATGGAGTGAAGCACCGGAATCTATAACTAGTGTCACAGGAATGGTTCGAAACATGGACTGTAAGAAGAGTCAGTCTTCTGGTACTTTAGTCGGCATTGTGCCTTTTGTATTTAACTCCGATGCAATTTCTGTGTTTTCATCGACAATAAGAAGGCCCAAGGGATACAATAAACCTGGAGTGTAGCATCGGAATCTATACCTAGCGTCACAGGAATGGTTCAAATCATAAACAATAAGAAGAGTCAGTCTTCTTGTACTTAAGTCGGCATTGTGCCTTTTCTATTTAATTCCGATGCAATATCTGTAATTCATCGTCAATAAGAAGGTCCAAGGGATACAGTAAACCTGAAGTGAAGCATCGGAATCTATAACTAGTGTCACAGGAATGGTTCAAAACATAGTCAGTAAGAAGCGTCCAGTCTTCTTGTACTTATGTCGGCATTGTGCCTTTTCTATTTAATTCTGATGCATTTCCTGTGTATCATCGTCAATAAGAAGGTCCAAGGGATACTGTAAACCTGGAGTGAAGCACTGGAATCTATAACTAGTGTCACAGGAATGGTTCAAAGCATAGACTGTCAGAAGGGGTCAGTCTTCTTGTACTTTAGTCGGCATTGTGCCTTTTGTATTTAATTCAGATGCAATTTCTGTGTTTCATCGTCGATAAGAGGGTCCAAGGGATACAGTAAACCTGGAGTGAAGCATCGGAGTCTACAACTAGTGTCACAGGAATGGTTCAAAACATAGACAGTAAGAAGTGTCAGTCTTCTTGTACTTCATTCGGCATTGTGCCTTTTGAATTTAATTCCGATGCAATTTCTGTGTTTCATCGTCACTAAGAAGGTCAGAGGGATACAGTATACCCTGAAGTGAAGTATCGGAATCTATAATAAGTGTCACAGGAATGGTTCAAAGCATAGTCAGTAAGAAGAGTCAGTCTTCTTGTACTTAAGTCGGCATTGTGCCTTTTTCATTTAATTCCGATGCAATTTCTGTGTTTTCATCGTCAGTAAGTAGGTACAAAGGGATACAGTAAACCTGGAGTGAAGCATCGGAATCTATAACTAGTGTCACAGGGACGGTTCAAAACATAGACAGTAAGATGGGTCAGTATTGTTGTACTTTAGTCGGCATTGTGCCTTTTCTATTTAATTCCGATGCAGTTTCTGTGTTTCAACGTCAATAAGAAGGTCAGAGGGATACAGTGATCCTGAAGTGAAGCATCGGAATCTATAACTAGTGTCACAGGATTGGTTCAAAACATAGACAGTAAGAAGAGTCAGTTTTCTTGTACTTAAGTCGGCATTGTGCCTTTTGTATTTAATTCCGATGCAATTTCTGTGTTTCATCGTCAATGCGAAGGTCAGAGGGATACAGTAACATGAAGTGAAGCATCAGAATCTATAACTGGTGTCACAGGAATGGTTCAAAACATAGGCCAGAAAGAGGAGTCAGTTTTCTTGTACTTAAGTCTTCATTGTGCCTTTTGTATTTAATTCCGATGCAATTTCTGTGTTTCTTCGTCAATAAGAAGGTCAGAGGCATACAGTAAACCTGAAGTGAAGCATCGGATTCTATAACTAGTGTCACAGGAATGGTTCAAACATAGACAGTAAGAAGAGTCAGTTTTCTTGTACTTAAGTCGGGATTATGCCTTTTGTATTTAATTCCGATGCTATTTCTGTGTTTCATCGTCAATAAGAAGGTCAGAGGGATACAGTAAACCTGAAGTGAAGCATCGGAATCTATAACTAGTGTCACAGGAATGGTTGAAAACATAGTCAGTAAGAAGAGTCAGTCTTGTTGCAATTAAGTCGGCATTGTGCCTTTTGTATTTAATTCCGATGCAATTTCTGTGTTTCTCATCGTCAATAAGAAAGGTCCAAGGGATACAGTAAAAACTGAAGTCAAGCATCGGAATCTATAACTAGTGTCACAGGATGGTTCAAAACATAGCCAGTAAGAAGAGTCAGTCTTCTTGTACTTAAGTAGGCATTGTGGCGTTTCTATTTAATTCCGATGCAATTTCTGTGTTTCCTCGTCAATAAGAAGGTCAGAGGCATACAGCAAACCTGCAGTGAAGCATCGGAATCTATTACTAGTGTCACATGAATGGTTCAAATCATAGACAGTAAGAAAAGTCAGTTTTCTTTTACCTATGTCGGCATTGTGCATTTTGTATTTAATTCCGATGCAATTTCTGAGTTTCATCGTCAAAAAGAAGGTCAGAGGGATACAGTAAACCTGAAGTGAAGCATCGGAATCTATAACTAGTGTCACTGGAATGGTCCAAAGCATAGACAGTAAGAAGTGTCAGTTATCTTGTACTTAAGTCGGCTTTGTGCCTTTTGTATTTAATTCCGAAGCAATTCTGTGTTTCATCGTCAATAAGAAGGTCAGAGGGATACAGTAAACCTGAAGTGAAGCATCAGAATCTATAAGTAGTGTCACAGGAATGGTTCAAAACATAGGACAGTAAGAAAAAGTCAGTTTTCTTGTACTTAAGTCGGCTTTGTGCCTTTTGTGTTTAATTCCGATGCAATTTCTGTGATTCATCGTCAATAAGAAGGTCAGAGGGATACAGTAAACCTGAAGTGAGGCAACGGAATCTATAAATAGTGTTACATGAATGGTTCAAAGCATAGACAGTAGGAAGAGTCACTTTACTTGTATTTTAAATCAGCATTGAGCCTTTTGTATGTAATTCCGATGCAATTTCTGTGTTTCGTCACCAATAAGAAGGTCAGAGGGATACAGTAAACCTGAAGTGAAGCATCGGAATCTATAATTAGTGTCACATGAATGGTTCAAAACATAGACAGTAAGAGGAGTCAGTTTTCTTGTACTTATGTCGGCATTGTGCCTTTTGTATTTAATTCCGATGCAAATTCTGTGTTTCATCGTCAATAAGAAGGTCAGAGGAGTACAGTAATCCTGAAGTGAAGCATCGGAATCTATAACTAGTGTCACAGGAATGGTTCAAAAGATAGACTGTAAGAAGAGTCAGTTTTCTTGTACTTAAGTCGGCATTGTGAATTTTGTATTTAATTCGATGCAATTTCTGTGTTTCATCGTCAATAAGAAGGTCAGAGGGATACAGTAAACCTGAAGTGAAGCATCGGAATCTATAATTAGTGTCACATGAATGGTTTCAAATCATAGAAAATAAGAAGAGTCAGTTTTCCCTGTATTTAAATCAGCATTGTGCCTTTTGTATTATATTCGATGCATTTTCTGTGTTTCATCTTCAATAAGAAGGTCAGAGGGATACAGTAAACCTGAAATGAAGCATCGGAATCCATAACTAGTGTCATAGGAATGGTTTAAAAACATAGACAGTAAGAAGAGTCAGTTTTCTTGTACTTAAGTCGGGATTATGCCTTTTGTATTTAATTCCGATGGAAACTCTATGTTTCATCGTCAATAATATGGTCACCAGCATACAGTAAACCTGAAGTGAAGCATCAGAATCTATAACTAGTGTCACAGGAATGGTTCAAAACATAGACAGTAAGAAGAGTCAGTTTTCTTGTACTTAAGTCGGCATTGTGCTTTTTTATTTTATTCCGATGCAATTTCTGTGTTTCATCGTCAATAAGAAGGTCAGAGGGATACAGTAAACCTGACGTGAAGCATCGGAATCTATAACTATAGTCACAGGAAAGGTTCAAGACATAGACATAAGAAGAGTCAGTCTTCTTGTACTTAAGCCGGCATTGTGCCTTTTGTATTTAATTCCGTTGCAATTTCTGTGTTTCATCGTCAATAAGAAGGTCAGAGGGATACAGTAAACCTGAAGTGAAGCATCGGAATCTATAACTACTGTCACAAGAATGGTTCAAACATGTCAGTAAGAAGAGTCATTCTTCTTATACTTAAGTCGGCATTGCGACTATTGTATTTAATTCCGATGCAATTTCTGTGTTTCTTCGTCAATAAGAAGGTCAGAGGGATACAGTAAACCTGAAGTGAAGCATCGGAATCTATTACTAGTATCACAGGAATGGTTCAAACATAGTCAGTAAGAAGCGTCAGTCCTCTTGTACTTAAGTCGGCATTGTGCCTTTACTATTTAATTCTGATACAATTTCTGTGTTTCTTTTCAATATGAAGGTCCAAGGGATACAGTAAACATGGAGTGAAGCACCGGAATCTATAACTACTGTCACAGGAATGGTTCGAAACATGGACTGTAAGAAGAGTCAGTCTTCTGGTACTTTAGTCGGCATTGTGCCTTTTGTATTTAACTCCGATGCAATTTCTGTGTTTCATCGACATAAGAAGGCCCAAGGGATACAATAAACCTGGAGTGTAGCATCGGAATCTATACCTAGCGTCACAGGAATGGTTCAAATCATAAACAATAAGAAGAGTCAGTCTTCTTGTACTTAAGTCGGCATTGTGCCTTTTCTATTTAATTCCGATGCAATATCTGTAATTCATCGTCAATAAGAAGGTCCAAGGGTTACAGTAAACCTGAAGTGAAGCATCGGAATCTATAACTAGTGTCACAGGAATGGTTCAAAACATAGTCCAGTAAGAAGCGTCCAGTCTTCTTGTACTTATGTCGGCATTGTGCCTTTTCTATTTAATTCTGATGCATTTCTGTGTATCATCGTCAATAAGAAGGTCCAAGGGATACTGTAAACCTGGAGTGAAGCACTGGAATCTATAACTAGTGTCACAGGAATGGTTCAAAGCATAGACCTGTCAGAAGGGTCAGTCTTCTTGTACTTTAGTCGGCATTGTGCCTTTTGTATTTAATTCAGATGCAATTTCTGTGTTTCATCGTCGATAAGAGGGTCCAAGGATACAGTAAACCTGGAGTGAAGCATCGGAGTCTACAACTAGTGTCACAGGAATGGTTCAAAACATAGACAGTAAGAAGTGTCAGTCTTCTTGTACTTCATTCGGCATTGTGCCTTTTGAATTTAATTCCGATGCAATTTCTGTGTTTCATCGTCAGTAAGTAGGTACAAGGGATACAGTAAAACCTGGAGTGAAGCATCGGAATCTATAACTAGTGTCACAGGGACGGTTCAAAACATAGACAGTAAGATGGGTCAGTATTGTTGTACTTTAGTCGGCATTGTGCCTTTTCTATTTAATTCCGATGCAGTTTCTGTGTTTCAACGTCAATAAGAAGGTCAGAGGGATACAGTGATCCTGAAGTGAAGCATCGGAATCTATAACTAGTGTCACAGGGATTGGTTCAAAACATAGACAGTAAGAAGAGTCAGTTTTCTTGTACTTAAGTCGGCATTGTGCCTTTTGTATTTAATTCCGATGCAATTTCTGTGTTTCATCGTCAATGCGAAGGTCAGAGGGATACAGTAACATGAAGTGAAGCATCAGAATCTATAACTGGTGTCACAGGAATGGTTCAAAACATAGCCAGAAAGAGGAGTCAGTTTTCTTGTACTTAAGTCTTCATTGTGCCTTTTGTATTTAATTCCGATGCAATTTCTGTGTTTCTTCGTCAATAAGAAGGTCAGAGGCATACAGTAAACCTGAAGTGAAGCATCGGATTCTATAACTAGTGTCACAGGAATGGTTCAAACATAGACAGTAAGAAGAGTCAGTTTTCTTGTACTTAAGTCGGGATTATGCCTTTTGTATTTAATTCCGATGCAATTTCTGTGTTTCATCGTCAATAAGAATGTCAGAGGGATACAGTAAACCTGAAGTGAAGCATCGGAATCTATAACTAGTGTCACAGGAATGGTTGAAAACATAGTCCAGTAAGAAGAGTCAGTCTTGTTGCAATTAAGTCGGCATTGTGCCTTTTGTATTTAATTCCGATGCAATTTCTGTGTTTCATCGTCAATAAGAAGGTCCAAGGGATACAGTAAACCTGAAGTGAAGCATCGGAATCTATAACTAGTGTCACTGGAATGGTCCAAAGCATAGACAGTAAGAAGTGTCAGTTATCTTGTACTTAAGTCGGCATTGTGCCTTTTGTATTTAATTCCGAAGCAATTTCTGTGTTTCATCGTCAATAAGAAGGTCAGAGGGATACAGTAAACCTGAAGGTAAATCATCGGAATCTATAATGAGTTTCACATGAATGGATCAAAGCACAGACAGTAAGAAGAGTCAGTTTTCTTGTACATAAGTCGGCATTGTGCCTTTTGCATTTAATTCCGATGCAATTTCTGTGTTTCATCGTCAATAAGAAGGTCAGAGGGATACAGTAAACCTGAAGTGAAGCATCAGAATCTATAAGTAGTGTCACAGGAATGGTTCAAAACATAGACAGTAAGAAAAGTCAGTTTTCTTGTACTTAAGTCGGCTTTGTGCCTTTTGTGTTTAATTCCGATGCAATTTCTGTGATTCATCGTCAATAAGAAGGTCAGAGGGATACAGTAAACCTGAAGTGAGGCAACGGAATCTATAAATAGTGTTACATGAATGGTTCAAAGCATAGACAGTAGGAAGAGTCACTTTACTTGTATTTAAATCAGCATTGAGCCTTTTGTATGTAATTCCGATGCAATTTCTGTGTTTCGTCACCAATAAGAAGGTCAGAGGGATACAGTAAACCTGAAGTGAAGCATCGGAATCTATAATTAGTGTCACATGAATGGTTCAAAACATAGACAGTAAGAGGAGTCAGTTTTCTTGTACTTATGTCGGCATTGTGCCTTTTGTATTTAATTCCGATGCAAATTCTGTGTTTCATCGTCAATAAGAAGGTCAGAGGAGTACAGTAATCCTGAAGTGAAGCATCGGAATCTATAACTAGTGTCACAGGAATGGTTCAAAAGATAGACTGTAAGAAGAGTCAGTTTTCTTGTACTTAAGTCGGCATTGTGAATTTTGTATTTAATTCCGATGCAATTTCTGTGTTTCATCGTCAATAAGAAGGTCAGAGGGATACAGTAAACCTGAAGTGAAGCATCGGAATCTATAATTAGTGTCACATGAATGGTTCAAATCATAGAAAATAAGAAGAGTCAGTTTTCCTGTATTTAAATCAGCATTGTGCCTTTTGTATTATATTCGATGCATTTTCTGTG
This sequence comes from Schistocerca piceifrons, assembly GCF_021461385.2. NCBI lineage: Eukaryota > Metazoa > Arthropoda > Insecta > Orthoptera > Acrididae > Schistocerca > Schistocerca piceifrons. The sequence continues at coordinate 10,122 of NW_025727943.1, forward strand.
TTTCATCTTCAATAAGAAGGTCAGAGGGATACAGTAAACCTGAAATGAAGCATCGGAATCCATAACTAGTGTCATAGGAATGGTTTTAAAACATAGACAGTAAGAAGAGTCAGTTTTCTTGTACTTAAGTCGGGATTATGCCTTTTGTATTTAATTCCGATGGAAACTCTATGTTTCATCGTCAATAATATGGTCACCAGCATACAGTAAACCTGAAGTGAAGCATCAGAATCTATAACTAGTGTAACAGGAATGGTTCAAAACATAGACAGTAAGAAGAGTCAGTTTTATTGTACTTAAGTCGGCATTGTGCCTTTTGTATTCAATTCCGATGGAATTTCAGTGTTTCATCGTCAATAAGAAGGTCAGAGGGATACAGTGATCCTGAAGTGAAGCATCGGAATCTATAACTAGTGTCACAGGATTGGTTCAAAGCATAGACAGTAAGAAGTGTCAGTTTTTTTGTACTTAAGACGGCATTGTGATTTTGTATTTAATTCCGATGCAATTTCTGTGTTTCATCGTCAATACGAAGGTCAGAGGGATACAGTAAACATGAAGTGAAGCATCAGAATCTATAACTGGTGTCACAGGAATGGTTCAAAACATACACAGTAAGAGGAGTCAGTTTTCTTGTACTTAAGTCGGCATTGTGCCTTTTGTATTTAATTCCGATGCAATATCTGTGTTTCTTCGTCAATAAGAAGGGTCAGAGGCATACAGTAATCCTGAAGTGAAGCATCGGATTCTATAACTAGTGTCACAGGAATGGTTAAAACATAGACAGTACGAATAGTCAGTTTTCTTGTACTTAAGTCGGGATTATGCCTTTTGTATTTAATTCCGATGCAATTTCTGTGTTTCATCGTCAATAAGAAGGTCAGAGGGATACAGTAAACCTGAAGTGAAGCATCGGAATCTATAACGAGTGTCACATGAATGGTTCAAAACTTAGACAGTAAGAAGAGTCAGTTTTTCTTGTACTTAAGTCGGCATTGTGCCTTTTTTATTTTATTCCGATGCAATTTCTGTGTTTCATCGTCAATAAGAAGGTCAGAGGGATACAGTAAACCTGAAGTGAAGCATCGGAATCTATAACTATAGTCGCAGGAAGGGTTCAAGACATAGACATAAGAAGAGTCAGTCTTCTTGTACTTAAGCCGGCATTGTGCCTTTTGTATTTAATTTCCGTTGCAATTTCTGTGTTTCATCGTCAATAAGAAGGTCAGAGGGATACAGTAAACCTGAAGTGAAGCATCGGAATCTATAACTACTGTCACAAGAATGGTTCAAACATGTCAGTAAGAAGAGTCATTCTTCCTGTACTTAAGTCGGCATTGCGACTATTGTATTTAATTCCGACGCAATTTCTGTGTTTCTTCGTCAATAAGAAGGTCAGAGGGATACAGTAAACCTGAAGTGAAGCATCGGAATCTATAACTAGTATCACAGGAATGGTTCAAACATAGTCAGTAAGAAGCGTCAGTCCTCTTGTACTTAAGTCGGCATTGTGCCTTTACTATTTAATTCTGATACAATTTCTGTGTTTCTTCTTCAATATGAAGGTCCAAGGGATACAGTAAACATGGAGTGAAGCACCGGAATCTATAACTAGTGTCACAGGAATGGTTCGAAAATGGACTGTAAGAAGAGTCAGTCTTCTGGTACTTTAGTCGGCATTGTGCCTTTTGCATTTAACTCCGATGCAATTTCTGTGTCTCATCGACAATAAGAAGGTCCAAGGGATACAATAAACCTGGAGTGTAGCATCGGAATCTATACCTAGTGTCACAGGAATGGTTCAAATCATAAACAGTAAGAAGAGTCAGTCTTCTTGTACTTAAGTCGGCATTGTGCCTTTTCTATTAAATTACGATGCAATATCTGTAATTCATCGTCAATAAGAAGGTCCAAGGGATACAGTAAACCTGAAGTGAAGCCACGGAATCTATAACTAGTGTCACAGGAATGGTTCAAAACATAGTCAGTAAGAAGCGTCAGTCTTCTTGTACTTATGTCGGCATTGTGCCTTTTCTATTTAATTCTGATGCATTTCTGTGGTATCATCGTCAATAAGAAGGTCCAAGGGATACTGTAAACCTGGAGTGAAGCACCGGAATCTATAACTAGTGTCACAGGAATGGTTCAAAACATAGACAGTAAGAAGTGTCAGTCTTCTTGTACTTAATTCGGGCATTGTGCCTTTTGAATTAATTCCGATGCAATTTCTGTGTTTCATCGTCACTAAGAAGGTCAGAGGTATACAGTATACCTGAAGTGAGGTATCGGAATCTATAATAAGTGTCACAGGAATGGTTCAAAGCATAGTCAGTAAGAAGAGTCAGTCTTCTTGTACTTAAGTCGGCATTGTGCCTTTTTCATTTAATTTCCGATGCAAATTCTGTGTTTCATCGTCAGTAAGAAGGTACAAGGGATACAGTAAACCTGGAGTGAAGCATCGGAATCTATAACTAGTGTCACAGGGACGGTTCAAAAACATAGACAGTAAGATGGGTCAGTTATTGTTGTACTTAAGTCGGCATTGTGCCTTTTCTATTTAATTCCGATGCAGTTTCTGTGTTTCAGCGTCAATAAGAAGGTCAGAGGGATACAGTGATCCTGAAGTGAAAGCATCGGAAGCTATAACTAGTGTCACAGGATTGGTTCAAAACATAGACAGTAAGAAGTGTGAGTTTTCTTGTACTTAAGTCGGCATTGTGCCTTTTGTATTTAATTCCGATACAATTTCTGTGTTTCATCGTCAATAAGAAGGTCAGAGGGACACAGTAAACCTGAAAAGAAGCATCGGAATCTATAACTAGTGTCACTGGAATGGTCCAAATCATAGACAGTAAGAAGTCTCAGTTATCTTGTACTTAAGTCGGCATTGTGCCTTTTGTATTTAATTCCGAAGCAATTTCTGTGTTTCATCGTCAATAAGAAGGTCAGAGGGATACAGTAAACATGAAGTAAAGCATCGGAATCTATAATGAGTTTCACATGAATGGATCAAAACATAGACAGTAAGAAGAGTCAGTTTTCTTGTACATAAGTCGGCATTGTGCCTTTTGCATTTAATTCCGATTCAATTTCTGTGTTTCATCGTCAATAAGAAGGTCAGAGGGATACAGTAAACCTGAAGTGAAGCATCAGAATCTATAAGTAGTGTCACAGGAATGGTTTAAACCATAGACAGTAAGAATAGTCAGTTTTCTTGTACTTAAGTCTGCATTGTTTCCTTTTGTGTTTAATTCAGATGCAATTTCTGTGATTCATCGTCAATAAGAAGGTCAGAGGCATACAGTAAACCAGAAGTGAAGCATCAGAATCTATAACTAGTGTCGCAGGAACGGTTTAAACATAGACAGTAAGAAGAGTCAGTTTACTTGTACTTAAGTCGGCTTTGTGCCTTTTGTGTTTAATTCCGATGCAATTTCTGTGATTCATCGTCAATAAGAAGGTCAGAGGGATACAGTAAACCTGAAGTGACGCAACGGAATCTATAAACAGTGTTACATGAATGGTTCAAAGCATAGACAGTAGGAAGAGTCACTTTTCTTGTATTTAAATCAGCATTGAGCCTTTTTGTATGTAATTCCGATGCAATTTCTGTGTTTCGTCACAATAAGAAGGTCAGAGTGATACAGTAAACCTGAAGTGAAGCATCGGAATCTATAATTAGTGTCACATGAATGGTTCAAAACATAGACAGTAAGAAGAGACAGTTTTATTGTATTTAAATCTGCATTGTGCCTTTTGTATTTAATTTCGATGCAATTTCTGTGTTTCATCGTCAATAAGATGGTCAGAGGGATACAGTAAACCTGAAGTGAAGCAACGGACTCTATAACTAGTGTCACAGGAATGGTTCAAAAAATAGACAGTAAGAGGAGTCAGTTTTCTTGTACTTAAGTCGGCATTGTGCCTTTTGTATTTAATTCCGATGCATTTTCTGTGTTTCATCTTCAATAAGAAGGTCAGAGGGATACAGTAAACCTGACGTGAAGCATCGGAAATCCATAACTAGTGTCATAGGAATGGTTTAAAACATAGACAGTAAGAAGAGTCAGTTTTCTTGTACTTAAGTCGGGATTATGCCTTTTGTATTTAATTCCGATGGAAATTCTATGTTTCATCATCAATAATTAGGTCACAGGTATACAGTAAACCTGAAGTGATGCATCAGAATCTATAACTAGTGTAACAGGAATGGTTCAAAACATAGACAGTAAGAAGAGTCAGTTTTATTGTACTTAAGTCGGCATTGTGCCTTTTGTATTTAATTCCGATGGAATTTGAGTGTTTCATCGTCAATAAGAAGGTCAGAGGGATATAGTGATCCTGAAGTGAAGCATCGGAATCTATAACTAGTGTCACAGGTTGGTTCAAAGCATAGACAGTAAGAAGAGTCAGTTTTTTTGTACTTAAGTCGGCATTGTGATATTGTATTTAATTCCGATGCAATTTCTGTGTTTCATCGTCAATACGAAGGTCAGAGGGATACAGTAAACATGAAGTGAAGCATCAGAATCTATAACTAGTGTCACAGGAATGGTTCGAAACATAGACAGTAAGAGGAGTCAGTTTTCTTGTACTTAAGTCGGCATTGTGCGTTTTGTATTTAATTTCCGATGCAATATCTGTGTTTTCTTCGTCAATAAGAAGGTCAGAGGCATACAGTAATCCTGAAGTGAAGCATCTTATTCTATAACTAGTGTCACAGGAATGGTTAAAACGTAGACAGTAAGAAGAGTCAGTTTTCTTGTACTTAAGTCGGGATTATGCGTTTTGTATTTAATTCCGATGCAATTTCTGTGTTTCATCGTCAATAAGAAGGTCAGAAGGATACAGTAAACCTGAAGTGAAGCATCGGAATCTATAACTAGTGTCACATGAATGGTTCAAAACATAGACAGTAAGTAGAGTCAGTTTTCTTGTACTTAAGTCGGCATTGTGCTTTTTTATTTTATTCCGATGCAATTTCTGTGTTTCATCGTCAATAAGAAGGTCAGAGGGATACAGTAAACCTGACGTGAAGCATCGGAATCTATAATGAGTTTTCACATGAATGGATCAAAGCATAGACAGTAAGAAGAGTCAGTTTTCTTGTACATAAGTCGGCATTGTGCCTTTTGCATTTAATTCCGATGCAATTTCTGTGTTTCATCGTCAATAAGAAGGTCAGAGGGATACAGTAAACCTGAAGTGAAGCATCAGAATCTATAAGTAGTGTCACAGGAATGGTTCAAAACATAGACAGTAAGAAAAGTCAGTTTTCTTGTACTTAAGTCGGCATTGTGCCTTTTGTGTTTAATTCCGATGCAATTTCTGTGATTCGTCGCCAATAAGAAGGTCAGAGGCATACAGTAAACCAGAAGTGAAGCATCAGAATCTATAACTAGTGGTCGCAGGAGAGGTTTAAACATAGACAGTAAGAAGAGTCAGTTTTACTTGTACTTAAGTCGGCTTTGTGCCTTTTGTGTTTAATTCCGATGCAATTTCTGTGATTCATCGTCAATAAGAAGGTCAGAGGGATACAGTAAACCTGAAGTGAGGCAACGGAATCTATAAATAGTGTTACATGAATGGTTCAAAAGCATAGACAGTAGGAAGAGTCACGTTTCTTGTATTTAAATCAGCATTGAGCCGTTTGTATGTAATTCCGATGCAATTTCTGTGTTTCGTCACCAATAAGAAGGTCAGAGGGATACAGTAAACCTGAAGTGAAGCATCGGACCCTATAACTAGTGTCACAGGAATGGTTCGAAACATAGACAGTAGGAGGAGTCAGTTTTCTTGTACTGAAGGTCGGCATTGTGCCTTTTGTATTTACTTCCGATGCAAATTCCTGTGTTTCATCGTGAATAGGAAGGTCAGAGGGAATACAGTAAACCTGAAGTGAAGCATCGGAATCTATAACTAGTGTCACAGGAATGGTTCAAAACATAGACTGTAAGAAGAGTCAGTTTTCTTGTACTTAAGTCGGCATTGTGAATTTTGTATTTAATTCCGATTCAATTTCTGTGTTTCATCGTCAATAAGAAGGTCAAAGCGATACAATAAACCTGAAGTGAAGCATCGGAATTCATAACTAGTGTCATAGGAATGGTTAAAACATAGACAGTAAGAAGAGTCAGTTTTTCTTGTACTTAAGTCGGGATTATGCCTTTTGTATTTAATTCCGATTTAAATTCTATGTTTCATCGTCAATAATAAGGTCACAGGTATACAGTAAACCTGAAGTGAAGCATCAGAATCTATAACTAGTGTAACAGGAATGGTTCAAAACATAGACAGTAAGAAGAGTCAGTTTTATTGTACTTAAGTCGGCATTGTGCCTTTTGTATTTAATTCCGATGGAATTTCAGTGTTTCATCGTCAATAAGAAGGTCAGAGGGATACAGTGATCCTGAAGTGAAGCATCGGAATCTATAACTAGTGTCACAGGATTGGTACAAAGCATAGACAGTAAGAAGAGTCAGTTTTTTGTACTTAAGTCGGCATTGTGATTTTGTATTTAATTCCGATGCAATTCTGTGTTTCATCGTCAATACGAAGGTCAGAGGGATACAGTAAACATGAAGTGAAGCATCAGAATCTATAACTGGTGTCACAGGAATGGTTCACAACATAGACAGTAAGAGGAGTCAGTTTTCTTGTACTTAAGTCGGCATTGTGCCTTTTGTATTTAATTCCGATGCAATATCTGTGTTTCTTCGTCAATAAGAAGGTCGGAGGCATACAGTAATCCTGAAGTGAAGCATCGGATTCTATAACTAGTGTCACAGGAATGGTTAAAACGTAGACAGTAAGAAGAGTCAGTTTTTCTTGTACTTAAGTTATGCCTTTTGTATTTAATTCCGATGCAATTTCTGTGTTTCATCGTCAATAAGAAGGTCAGAGGGGATACAGTAAACCTGAAGTGAAGCATCGGAATCTATAGCTAGTGTCACATGAATGGTTCAAAACATAGACAGTAAGAAGAGTCAGTTTTCTTGTACTTAAGTCGGCATTGTGCCTTTTTTATTTTATTCCGATGCAATTTCTGTGTTTCATCGTCAATAAGAAGGTCAGAGGGATACAGTAAACCTGAAGTGAAGCATCGGAATCTATAACTATAGTCACAGGAGAGGTTCAAGACATAGGCATAAGAAGAGTCAGTCTTCTTGTACTTAAGCCGCCATTGTGCATTTTGTATTTAATTCCGTTGCAATTTCTGTGTTTCATCGTCAATAAGAAGGTCAGAGGGATACAGTAAACCTGAAGTGAAGCATCGGAATCTATAACTACTGTCACAAGAATGGTTCAAATATGTAAGTAAGAAGTGTCATTCTTCTTGTACTTAAGTCGGCATTGCGACTATTGTATTTAATTCCGATGCAATTTCTGTGTTTCTTCGTCAATAAGAAGGTCAGAGGGATACAGTAAACCTGAAGTGAAGCATCGGAATCTATAACTAGTATCACAGGAATGGTTCAAACATAGTCAGTTAGAAGCGTCAGTCCTCTTGTACTTAAGTCGGCATTGTGCCTTTACTATTTAATTCTGATACAGTTTCTGTGTTTTCTCTTCAATATGAAGGTCCAAGGGATACAGTAAACATGGAGTGAAGCACCGGAATCTATAACTAGTGCACAGGAATGGTTCGAAACATGGACTGTAAGAGAGTCAGTCTTCTGGTACTTTAGTCGGCATTGTGCCTTTTGTATTTAACTCCGATGCAATTTCTGTGTTTCATCGACAATAAGAAGGTCCAAGGGATACAATAAACCTGGAGTGTAGCATCGGAATCTATACCTAGTGTCACAGGAATGGTTCAAATCATAAACAGTAAGAAGAGTCAGTCTTCTTGTACTTAAGTCGGCATTGCGCCTTTTCTATTTAATTCCGATGCAATATCTGTAATTCATCGTCAATAAGAAGGTCCAAGGGATACAGTAAACCTGAAGTGAAGCATCGGAATCTATAACTAGTGTCACAGGAATGGTTCAAAACATAGTCAGTAAGAAGCGTCAGTCTTCTTGTACTTATGTCGGCATTGTGCCTTTTCTATTTAATTCTGATGCATTTCTGTGTATCATCGTCAATAAGAAGGTCCAAGGAATACTGTAAACCTGGAGTGAAGCACCTGAATCTATAACTAGTGTCACAGGAATGGTTCAAAGCATAGACTGTCAGAAGGGTCAGTCTTCTTGTACTTTAGTCGGCATTGTGCCTTTTGTATTTAATTCTGATGCAATCTCTGTGTTTCATCGTCGATAAAAGGGTCCAAGGGATACAGTAAACTGGAGTGAAGCAGCGGAGTCTACAACTAGTGTCACAGGAATGGTTCAAAACATAGACAGTAAGAAGTGTCAGTCTTCTGTACTTAATTCGGCATTGTGCCTTTTGAATTTAATTCCGATGCAATTTCTGTGTTTCATCGTCACTAAGAAGGTCAGAGGGATACAGTATACCTGAAGGGAAGTATCGGAATCTATAATAAGTGTCACAGGAATGGTTCAAAGCATAGTCAGTAAGAAGAGTCAGTCTTCTTGTACTTAAGTCGGCATTGTGCCTTTTTCATTTAATTCCGATGCAATTTCTGTGTTTCATCGTCAGTAAGAAGGTACAAGGGATACAGTAAACCTGGAGTGAAGCATCGGAATCTATAACTAGTGTCACAGGGACGGTTCAAAACATAGACAGTAAGATGGGTCAGTATTGTTGTACTTAAATCGGCATTGTGCCTTTTCTATTTAATTCCGATGCAGTTTCTGTGTTTCATCGTCAATAAGAAGGTCAAAGCGATACAATAAACCTGAAGTGAAGCATCGGAATCCATAACTAGTGTCATAGGAATGGTTAAAACATAGACAGTAAGAAGAGTCAGTTTTCTTGTACTTAAGTCGGGATTATGCCTTTTGTATTTAATTCCGATGGAAATTCTATGTTTCATCGTCAATAATAAGGTCACAGGTATAACAGTAAACCTGAAGTGAAGCATCAGAATCTATAACTAGTGTAACAGGAATGGTTCAAAACATAGACAGTAAGAAGAGTCAGTTTTATTGTACTTAAGTCGGCATTGTGCCTTTTGTATTTAATTCCGATGGAATTTCAGAGTTTCATCGTCAATAAGAAGGTCAGAGGGATACAGTGATCCTGAAGTGAAGCATCGGAATCTATAACTAGTGTCACAGGATTGGTACAAAGCATAGACAGTAAGAAGAGTCAGTTTTTTTGTACTTAAGTCGGCATTGTGATTTTGTATTTAATTCCGATGCAATTTCTGTGTTTCATCGTCAATACGAAGGTCAGAGGGATACAGTAAACATGAAGTGAAGCATCAGAATCTATAACTGGTGTCACAGGAATGGTTCACAACATAGACAGTAAGAGGATTCAGTTTTCTTGTACTTAAGTCGGCATTGTGCCTTTTGTATTTAATTCCGATGCAATATCTGTGTTTCTTCGTCAATAAGAAGGTCGGAGGCATACAGTAATCCTGAAGTGAAGCATCGGATTCTATAACTAGTGTCACAGGAATGGTTAAAACGTAGACAGTAAGAAGAGTCAGTTTTCTTGTACTTAAGTCGGGATTATGCCTTTTGTATTTAATTCCGATGCAATTTCTGTGTTTCATCGTCAATAAGAAGGTCAGAGGGATACAGTAAACCTGAAGTGAAGCATCGGAATCTATAGCTAGTGTCACATGAATGGTTCAAAACATAGACAGTAAGAAGAGTCAGTTTTCTTGTACTTAAGTCGGCATTGTGCCTTTTTTATTTTATTCCGATGCAATTTCTGTGTTTCATCGTCAATAAGAAGGTCAGAGGGATACAGTAAACCTGAAGTGAAGCATCGGAATCTATAACTATAGTCACAGGAAAGGTTCAAGACATAGGCATAAGAAGACTCAGTCTTCTTGTACTTAAGCCGCCATTGTGCATTTTGTATTTAATTCCGTTGCAATTTCTGTGTTTCATCGTCAATAAGAAGGTCAGAGGGATACAGTAAACCTGAAGTGAAGCATCGGAATCTATAACTACTGTCACAAGAATGGTTCAAATATGTAAGTAAGAAGTGTCATTCTTCTTGTACTTAAGTCGGCATTGCGACTATTGTATTTAATTCCGATGCAATTTCTGTGTTTCTTCGTCAATAAGAAGGTCAGAGGGATACAGTAAACCTGAAGTGAAGCATCGGAATCTATAACTAGTATCACAGGAATGGTTCAAACACAGTCAGTTAGAAGCGTCAGTCCTCTTGTACTTAAGTCGGCATTGTGTCTTTACTATTTAATTCTGATACAATTTCTGTGTTTCTTCTTCAATATGAAGGTCCAAGGGATACAGTAAACATGGAGTGAAGCACCGGAATCTATAACTAGTGTCACAGGAATGGTTCGAAACATGGACTGTAAGAAGAGTCAGTCTTCTGGTACTTTAGTCGGTATTGTGCCTTTTGTATTTAACTCCGATGCAATTTCTGTGTTTCATCGACAATTAAGAAGGTCCAAGGGATACAATAAACCTGGAGTGTAGAATCGGGAATCTATACCTAGTGTCACAGGAATGGTTCAAATCATAAACAGTAAGAAGAGTCAGTCTTCTTGTACTTAAGTCGGCATTGTGCCTTTTCTATTAATTCCGATGCAATATCTGTAATTCATCGTCAATAAGAAGGTCCAAGGGATACAGTAAACCTGAAGTGAAGCATCGGAATCTATAACTAGTGTCACAGGAATGGTTCAAAACATAGTCAGTAAGAAGCGTCAGTCTTCTTGTACTTATGTCGGCATTGTGCCTTTTCTATTTAATTCTGATGCATTTCTGTGTATCATCGTCAATAAGAAGGTCCAAGGGATACTGTAAACCTGGAGTGAAGCACCTGAATCTATAACTAGTGTCACAGGAATGGTTCAAAGCATAGACTGTCAGAAGGGTCAGTCTTCTTGTACTTTAGTCGGCATTGTGCCTTTTGTATTTAATTCTGATGCAATTTCTGTGTTTCATCGTCGATAAGAGGGTCCAAGGTATACAGTAAACCTAGAGTGAAGCATCGGAGTCTACAACTAGTGTCACAGGAATGGTTCAAAACATAGACAGTAAGAAGTGTCAGTCTTCTTGTACTTCATTCGGCATTGTGCCTTTTGAATTTAATTCCGATGCAATTTCTGTGTTTCATCGTCACTAAGAAGGAAAGAGGGATACAGTATACCTGAAGTGAAGTATCGGAATCTATAATAAGTGTCACAGGAATGGTTCAAAGCATAGTCAGTAAGAAGAGTCAGTCTTCTTGTACTTAAGTCGGGCACTGTGCCTTTTTCATTTAATACCGATGCAATTTCTGTGTTTCATCGTCAGTAAGAAGGTACAAGGATACAGTAAACCTGGAGTGAAGCATCGGAATCTATAACTAGTGTCACATGAATGGTTCAAAACATAGGCAGTAGGATGGGTCACTATTGTTGTACTTAAGTCGGCATTGTGCCTTTTCTATTCAATTCCAATGCAGTTTCTGTGTTTCATCGTCAATAAGAAGGTCAGAGGGATACAGTGATCCTGAAGTGAAGCATCGGAATCTATAACTAGTGTCACAGGATTGGTTCAAAGCATAGACAGTAAAAAGAGTCAGTTTTCTTGTACTTAAGTCGGCATTGTGCCTTTTGTATTTAATTCCGATGCAATTTCTGTGTTTCATCGTCAATACGAAGGTCAGAGGGATACAGTAAACATGAAGTGAAGCATCAGAATCTATAACTGGTGTCACAGGAATGGTTCAAAACATAGACAGTAAGAGGAGTCAGTTTTCTTGTACTTAAGTCGGCATTGTGCCTTTTGTATTTAATTCCGATGCAATATCTGTGTTTCTTCGTCAATAAGAAGGTCAGAGGCATACAGTAATCCTGAAATGAAGCATCGGATTCTATAACTAGTGTCACAGGAATGGTTAAAACATAGACAGTAAGAAGAGTCAGTTTTCTTGTACTTAAGTCAGGATTATGCCTTTTGTATTTAATTCCGATGCAATTTCTGTGTTTCATCGTCAATAAGAAAGTCAGAGGGATACAGTAAACCTGAAGTGAAGCATCGGAATCTATAACTAGTGTCACATGAATGGTTCAAAACATAGACAGTAAGAAGAGTCAGTTTTCTTGTACTTAAGTCGGCATTGTGCCTTTTTTATTTTATTCCGATGCAATTTCTGTGTTTCATCGTCAATAAGAAGGTCAGAGGGATACAGTAAACCTGAAGTGAAGCATCGAAATCTATAACTATAGTCACAGGAAAGGTTCAAGACATAGACATAAGAAGAGTCAGTCTTCTTGTACCAAAGCCGGCATTGTGCCTTTTGTATTTAATTCCGTTGCAATTTCTGTGTTTCATCGTCAATCAGAAGGTCAGAGGGATACAGTAAACCTGAGTGAAGCACCGGAATCTATATCTACTGTCACAAGAATGGTTCAAACATGTCAGTAAGAAGAGTCATTCTTCTTGTACTTAAGTCGGCATTGCGACTATTGTATTTAATTCCGATGCAATTTCTGTGTTTCTTCGTCAATAAGAAGGTCAGAGGGATACAGTAAACCTGAAGTGAAGCATCGGAATCTATAACTAGTATCACAGGAATGGTTCAAACATAGTCAGTTAGAAGCGTCAGTCCTCTTGTACTTAAGTCGGCATTGTGCCTTTACTATTTAATTCTGATACAATTTCTGTGTTTCTTCTTCAATATGAAGGTCCAAGGGATACAGTAAACATGGAGTGAAGCACCGGAATCTATAACTAGTGCACAGGAATGGTTCGAAACATGGACTGTAAGAAGAGTCAGTCTTCTGGTACTTTAGTCGGCATTGTGCCTTTTGTATTTAACTCCGATGCAATTTCTGTGTTTCATCGACAATAAGAAGGTCCAAGGGATACAATAAACCTGGAGTGTAGCATCGGAATCTATACCTAGTGTCACAGGAATGGTTCAAATCATAAACAGTAAGAAGAGTCAGTCTTCTTGTACTTAAGTCGGCATTGTGCCTTTTCTATTTAATTCCGATGCAATATCTGTAATTCATCGTCAATAAGAAGGTCCAAGGGATACAGTAAACCTGAAGTGAAGCATCGGAATCTATAACTAGTGTCACAGGAATGGTTCAAAACATAGTCAGTAAGAAGCGTCAGTATTCTTGTACTTATGTCGGCATTGTGCCTTTTCTATTTAATTCTGATGCATTTCTGTGTATCATCGTCAATAAGAAGGTCCAAGGGATACTGTAAACCTGGAGTGAAGCACCTGAATCTATAACTAGTGTCACAGGAATGGTTCAAAGCATAGACTGTCAGAAGGGTCAGTCTTCTTGTACTTTAGTCGGCATTGTGCCTTTTGTATTTAATTCTGATGCAATTTCTGTGTTTCATCGTCGATAATAGGGTCCAAGGGATACAGTAAACCTGGAGTGAAGCATCGGAGTCTACAACTAGTGTCACAGGAATGGTTCAAAACATAGACAGTAAGAAGTGTCAGTCTTCTTGTACTTAATTCGGCATTGTGCCTTTTGAATTTAATTCCGATGCAATTTCTGTGTTTCATCGTCACTAAGAAGGTCAGAGGGATACAGTATACCTGAAGGGAAGTATCGGAATCTATAATAAGTGTCACAGGAATGGTTCAAAGCATAGTCAGTAAGAAGAGTCAGTCTTCTTGTACTTAAGTCGGCATTGTGCCTTTTTCATTTAATTCCGATGCAATTTCTGTGTTTCATCGTCAGTAAGAAGGTACAAGGGATACAGTAAACCTGGAGTGAAGCATCGGAATCTATAACTAGTGTCACAGGGACGGTTCAAAACATAGACAGTAAGATGGGTCAGTATTGTTGTACTTAAATCGGCATTGTGCCTTTTCTATTTAATTCCGATGCAGTTTCTGTGTTTCATCGTCAATAAGAAGGTCAGAGGGATACAGTAAACCTGAAGTGAAGCATCGGAATCTATAACTATAGTCACAGGAAAGGTTCAAGACATAGACATAAGAAGAGTCAGTCTTCTTGTACTTAAGCCGGCATTGTGCCTTTTGTATTTAATTCCGTTGCAATTTCTGTGTTTCATCGTCAATAAGAAGGTCAGAGGGATACAGTAAACCTGAAGTGAAGCATCGGAATCTATAACTACTGTCACAAGAATGGTTCAAACATGTCAGTAAGAAGAGTCATTCTTCTTGTACTTAAGTCGGCATTGTGGCGTTTCTATTTAATTCCGATGCAATTTCTGTGTTTCCTCGTCAATAAGAAAGTCAGAGGGATACAGTAAACCTGAAGTGAAGCATCGGAACCTATAACTATAGTCACAGGAAAGGTTCAAGTCATAGACAGAAGAAGAGTCAGTCTTCTTGTACTTAAGTCGGCATTGTGCCTTTTGTATTTAATTCCGATGCAATTTCTGTGTTTCATCGTCAATACGAAGGTCAGAGGGATACAGTAAACATGAAGGGAAGCATCAGAATCTATAACTGGTGTCACAGGAATGGTTCCAAACATAGACAGTAAGAGGAGTCAGTTTTCTTGTACTTAAGTCGGCATTGTGCCTTTTGTATTTAATTCCGATGCAATTTCTGTGTATCTTCGTCAATAAGAAGGTCAGAGGCATACAGTAAACCTGAAGTGAAGCATCAGATTCTATAACTAGTGTCACAGGAATGGTTCAAACATAGAGAAGTAAGAAGAGACAGTTTTCTTGTACTTAAGTCGGGATTATGTCTTTTGTATTTAATTCCGATGCAAATTCTGTGTTTCATCGTCAATAAGAAGGTCAGATGGATACAGTAAACCTGAAGTGAAGCATCGGAATCTATAACTAGTGTCACAGGAATGGTTCAAAACATAGTCAGTAAGAAGAGTCAGTCTTCTTGCAATTAAGTCGGCATTGTGCCTTTTGTATTTAATTCCGATGCAATTTCTGTGTTTCATCGTCAATAAAAAGGTCCAAGGGATACAGTTAAACTGAAGTCAAGCATTGGAATCTATAACTAGTGTCACAGGATGGTTCAAAACATAGCCAGTAAGAAGAGTCAGTCTTCTTGTACTTAAGTAGGCATTGTGAAGTTTCTATTTAATTCCGATGCAATTTCTGTGTTTCCTCGTCAATAAGAAGGTCAGAGGGATACAGTAAACCTAAAGTAAAGCATCGGAAACTATAACTAGTGTCAGAGGAAAGGTTCAAAACATAGACAGTAAGAAGAGTCAGTTTTCTTGTACTTAAGTGTTCATTGTGCCTTTTGTATTTAATTCCGATGCAATTTCTGTGTTTCATCGTCAATAAGAAGGTCAGAGGCATACAGTAAACCTGAAGTGAAGCATCGGATTCTATAACTAGTGTCACAGGAATGGTTCAAACATAGACAGTAAGAAGTGTCAGTTTTCTTGTACTTAAGTCGGAATTGTGCCGTTTGTATTTAATTCCGATGCAATTTCAGTGTTTCATCGTCAATACGATGGTCAGAGGGATACAGTGAACCTGAAGTTAAGCATCGGAATCTATAACTAGTGCACACTAATGGTTCAAACCATAGAGAGTAAGAAGAGTCAGTTTTCTTGTACTTAAGTCGGCATTGTGCATTTTGTATTTAATTCCGATGCAATTTCTGTGTTTCATCGTCAATACGAAGGTCAGAGGAATACAGTAAACCTGAAGTGAAGCATCGGAATCTATAATTAGTGTCACATGAATGGTTCAAAACATAGACAGTGAGAAGAGTCAGTTTTCTTGTGTTTAAATCAGCATTGTGCTTGTTGTATTTAATTTCGATGCAATTTCTGTGTTTCATCGTCAATAAGAAGGTCAGAGGCATACAGTATACTTGAAGTGAAGCATCAGAATCTATATCTAGTGTCGCAGGAATGGTTGAAAACATAGACAGAAAGAATAGTCAGTTTTCTTGTACTTAAGTCGGCATTGTGCCTTTTGTATTAAAATCGGATGCAAATTCTGTGTTTCATCGTCAATAGGAGGTCACAGGTATACAGTAAACCTGAAGTGAAGCATCGGAATCTATAACTAGTGTCACAGGAATGGTTCAAAACATAGACAGTAAGAAGAGTCAGTTTTCTTGTACTTAAGTCGGCATTGTGCCTTTTGTTTTTAATCCGATGCAATTTCTGTGTTTCATCGTCAATAAGAGGGTCGGAGGGGTACGGTAAACCTGAAGTGAAGCATCGGAATCTATAACTAGTGTCACAGGAATTGTTCAAAGCATAGACAGTAAGAAGAGTCAGTCATCTTGTACTTATGTCGGCATTGTGCCTCTTGTATTTAATTCCGATGCAATTTCTGTGTTTCATCGTCAATAAGAAGGTCACAGGCATACAGTAAACCTGCAGTGAAGCATCGGAATCTATTACTAGTGTCACATGAATGGTTCAAATCATAGACAGTAAGAAGAGTCAGTTTTCTTGTACCTATGTCGGCATTGTGCATTTTGTATTTAATTCCGATGCAATTTCTGTGTTTCATCGTCAAAAAGAAGGTCTCAGGGATACAGTAAACCTGAAGTGAAGCATCGGAATCTATAACTAGTGTCACTGGAATGGTCCAAAACATAGACAGTAAGAAGAGTCAGTTTTCTTGTACCTATGTCGGCATTGTGCATTTTGTATTTAATTCCGATGCAATTTCTGTGTTTCATCGTCAATAAGAAGGTCAGAGGCATACAGTAAACCAGAAGTGAAGCATCAGAATCTATAACTAGTGTCGCAGGAACGGTTTAAACATAGACAGTAAGAAGAGTCAGTTTACTTGTACTTAAGTCGGCTTTGTGCCTTTTGTGTTTAATTCCGATGCAATTTCTGTGATTCATCGTCAATAAGAAGGTCAGAGGGATACAGTAAACCTGAAGTGAAGCAACGGAATCTATAAATAGTGTTACATGAATGGTTCAAAGCATAGACAGTAGGAAGAGTCACTTTTCTTGTATTTAAATCAGCATTGAGCCTTTTGTATGTAATTCCGATGCAATTTCTGTGTTTCGTCACCAACAAGAAGGTCAGAGGGATACAGTAAACCTGAAGTGAAGCATCGGAATCTATAATTAGTGTCACATGAATGGTTTAAAACATAGACAGTAGAAGAGTCAGTTTTATTGTATTTAAATCTGCATTGTGCCTTTTGTATTTAATTTCGATGCAATTTCTGTGTTTCATCGTCAATAAGATGGTCAGAGGGATACAGTAAACCTGAAGTGAAGCATCGGACTCTATAACTAGTGTCACAGGAATGGTTCAAAACATAGACAGTAAGAAGGGTCAGTTTTCTTGTACTTAAGTCGGCATTGTGCGTTTTGTATTTAATTCCGATGCAAATTCTGTGTTTCATCGTCAATAAGAAGGTCAGAGGAATACAGTAAACCTGAAGTGAAGCATCGGAATCTATAACTAGTGTCACAGGAATGGTTCAAAACATAGACTGTAAGAAGAGTCAGTTTTCTTGTACTTAAGTCGGCATTGTGAATTTTGTATTAAATTCCGATGCAATTTCTGTGTTTCATCGTCAATAAGAAGGTCAGAGGGATACAGTAAACCTGAAGTGAAGCATCGGAATCTATAATTAGTGTCACATGAATGGTTCAAATCATAGAAAGTAAGAAGAGTCAGTTTTCCTGTATTTAAATCAGCATTGTGCCTTTTGTATTTAATTTCGATGCATTTTCTGTGTTTCATCGTCAATAAGAAGGTCAGAGGGATACAGTAAACCTGAAGTGAAGCATCGGAATCCATAACTAGTGTAGTAGGAATGGTTTAAAACATAGACAGTAAGAAGAGTCAGTTTTCTTGTACTTAAGTCGGGATTATGCCTATTGTATTTAATTCCGATGGAAATTCTGTGTTTCATCGTCAATAAGATGGTCACAGGTATACAGTAAACCTGAAGTGAAGCATCAGAATCTATAACTAGTGTACCAGGATTGGTTCAAAGCATAGACAGTAAGAAGAGTCAGTTTTTTTGTACTTAAGTCGGCATTGTGATTTTGTATTTAATTCCGATGCAATTTCTGTGTTTCATCGTCAATACGATGGTCAGAGGGATACAGTAAACATGAAGTGAAACATCAGAATCTATAACTGGTGTCACAGGAATGGTTCAAAACATAGACAGTAAGAGGAGTCAGTTTTCTTGTACTTAAGTCGGCATTGTGCCTTTTGTATTTAATTCCGATGCAATTTCTGTGTTTCTTCGTCAATAAGAAGGTCAGAGGCATACAGTAATCCTGAAGTGGAGCATCGGATTCTGTAACTAGTGTCACAGGAATGGTTAAAACATAGACAGTAAGAAGAGTCACTTTTCTTGTACTTAAGTCGGGATTATGCCTTTTGTATTTAATTCCGATGCAATTTCTGTGTTTCATCGTCAATAAGAAGGTCAAAGGGATACAGTAAACCTGAAGTGAAGCATCAGAATCTATAACTAGTGTCACTGGAATGGTTCAAAACATAGACAGTAAGAAGTGTCAGTTATCTTGTACTTAAGTCGGCATTGGGCCTTTTGTATTTAATTCCGATGCAATTTCTGTGTTTCATCGTCAATAAGAAGGTCAGAGGGATAATGTATACTTGAAGTGAAGCATCGGAATCTACATCTAGTGTCGCAGGAATGGTTCAAAACATAGACTGTAAGAAGAGTCAGTTTTCTTGTACTTAAGTCGGCATTGTGAATTTTATATTTAATTCCGATGCAATTTCTGTGTTTCATCGTCAATAAGAAGGTCAGAGGGATACAGTATACTTGAAGTGAAGCATCGGAATCTATATCTAGTGTCGCAGGAATGGTTCAAACATAGACTGTAAGAAGAGTCAGTTTTCTTGTACTTAAGTCGGCATTGTGAATTTTATATTTAATTCCGATGCAATTTCTGTGTTTCATCGTCAATAAGAAGGTCAGAGGGATACAGTAAACCTGAAGTGAAGCATCGGAATCCATAACTAGTGTCATAGGAATGGTTTAAAACATAGACAGTAAGAAGAGTCAGTTTTCTTGTACTTAAGTCGGGATTATGCATTTTGTATTTAACTAAGATGCAAATTCTGTGTTTCATCGTCAATAAGAAGGTCACAGCTATACAGTAAACCTGAAGTGAAGCATCAGAATCTATAACTAGTGTAACAGGAATGGTTCAAAACATAGACAGTAAGAAGAGTCAGTTTTATTGTACTTAAATCGGCATTGTGCCTTTTGTATTTAATTCCGATGGAATTTCAGTGTTTCATCGTCAATAAGAAGGTCAGAGGGATACAGTGATCCTGAAGTGAAGCATCGGAAACTATAACTAGTGTCACAGGATTGGTTCAAAGCATAGACAGTAAGAAGAGTCAGTTATCTTGTACTTAAGTCGGCATTGTGATTTTGTATTTAAGTCCGATGCAATTTCTGTGTTTCATCGTCAATAGGAAGGTCAGAGGGATACAGTAAACATGAAGTGAAGCATCAGAATCTATAACTGGTGTCACAGGAATGGTTCAAAACATAGACAGTAAGAGGAGTCAGTTTTCTTGTACTTAAGTCGGCATTGTGATTTTGTATTTAATTCCGATGCAATTTCTGTTTCATCGTGAATACGAAGGTCAGAGGGATACACTAAACATGAAGTGAAGCATCAGAATCTATAACTGGTGTCACAGGAATGGTTCAAAACATAGACAGTAAGAGGAGTCAATTTTCTTGTACTTAAGTCGGCATTGTGCCTTTTGTATTTAATTCCGATGCAATTTCTGTGTTTCTTCGTCAATAAGTAGGTCAGAGACATACAGTAATCCTGAAGTGAAGCATCGGATTCTATAACTAGTGTCACAGGAATGGTTAAAACATAGACAGTAAGAAGAGTCAGTTTTCTTGTACTTAAGTCGTGATTCTGCCTTTTGTATTTAATTCCGATGCAATTTCTGTGTTTCATCGTCAATAAGAAGGTCAAAGGGATACAGTAAACATGAAGTGAAGCATCGGAATCTATAACTAGTGTCACTGGAATGGTTCAAATCATAGACAGTAAGAAGTGTCAGTTATCTTGTACTTAAGTCGGCATTGGGCCTTTTGTATTTAATTCCGATGCAATTTCTGTGTTTCATCGTCAATAAGAAGGTCAGAGGGATACAGTATACTTGAAGTGAAGCATCGGAATCTATATCTGGTGTCGCAGGAATGGTTCAAAACATAGACTGTAAGAAGAGTCAGTTTCTTGTGCTTAAGTCGGCATTGTGAATTTTATATTTAATTCCGATGCAATTTCTGTGTTTCATCGTCAATAAGAAGGTCAGAGGGATACAGTATGCTTGAAGTGAAGCATCGGAATCTATATCTAGTGTCGCAGGAATGGTTCAAAACATAGACTGTAAGAAGAGTCAGTTTTCTTGTACTTAAGTCGGCATTGTGAATTTTATATTTAATTCCGATGCAATTTCTGTGTTTCATCGTCAATAAGAAGGTCAGAGGGATACAGTAAACCTGAAGTGAAGCATCGGAATCCATAACTAGTGTCATAGGAATGGTTTAAAACATAGACAG
The DNA here is from genome assembly GCF_021461385.2 of Schistocerca piceifrons. Taxonomy (NCBI): domain Eukaryota; kingdom Metazoa; phylum Arthropoda; class Insecta; order Orthoptera; family Acrididae; genus Schistocerca; species Schistocerca piceifrons. The sequence continues at coordinate 30,644 of NW_025727943.1, forward strand.
TAAGAAGAGTCAGTTTTCTTGTACTTAAGTCGGGATTATGCATTTTGCATTTAATTAAGATGCAAATTCTGTGTTTCATCGTCAATAAGAAGGTCACAGGTATACAGTAAACCTGAAGTGAAGCATCAGAATCTATAACTAGTGTAACAGGAATGGTTCAAAACATAGACAGTAAGAAGAGTCAGTTTTATTGTACTTAAGTCGGCATTGTGCCTTTTGTATTTAATTAAGATGGAATTTCAGTGTTTCATCGTCAATAAGAAGGTCAGAGGGATACAGTAACCCTGAAGTGAAGCATCGGAATCTATAACTAGTGTCACAGGAATGGTTCAAACATAGACAGTAAGAAGAGTCAGTTTTCTTGTACTTAAGTCGGCATTGGGCCATTTGTATTTAATTCCGATGCAATTTCTGTGTTTCATCGTCAATACTAAGGTCAGAGGGATACAGTAAACCTGAAGTAAAGCATCGGAATCAATAACTAGTGTCACAGGAAAGGTTCAAAACATAGACAGTAAGAAGAGTCAGTTTTCTTGTATTTAAATCAGCATTGTGCCTTTTGTATTTAATTTCGATGCAATTTCTGTGTTTCATCGTCAATAAGAAGGTCAGAGGGATACAGTATACTTGAAGTGAAGCATCGGAATCTATATCTAGTGTCGCAGGAATGGTTCAAAACATAGACAGTAAGAATAGTCAGTTTTCTTGTACTTAAGTCGAGATTGTGCCTTTTGTATTTAATTCCGATGCAAATTCTGTGTTTCATCGTCAATAGGAGGTCAAAGGTATACAGTAAACCTGAAGTGAAGCATCGGAATCTGTAACTAGTGTCACAGGAATGGTTCAAAACATAGACAGTAAGAAGAGTCAGTTTTCTTGTACTTAAGTCGGCATTGTGCCTTTTGTTTTTAATCCGATGCAATTTCTGTGTTTCATCGTCAATAAGAAGGTCGGAGGGATACGGTAAACCTGAAGTGAAGCATCGGAATCTATAACTAGTGTCACAGGAATTGTTCAAAGCATAGACAGTAAGAAGAGTCAGTTATCTTGTACTTATGTCGGCATTCTGCCTCTTGTATTTAATTCCGATGCAATTTCTGTGTTTCATCGTCAATAAGAAGGTCCGAGGGATACAGTAAACCTGCAGTGAAGCATCGGAATCTATAACTAGTGTCACATGAATGGTTCAAATCATAGACAGTAAGAAGAGTCAGTTTTCTTGTACCTATGTCGGCATTGTGCCTTTTGTATTTATTTCCGATGCAATTTCTGTGTTTCTTCGTCAATAAGAAGGTCAGAGGCATACAGTAATCCTGAAGTGAAGCATCGGATTCTATAACTAGGGTCACAGGAATGGTTAAAACATAGACAGTAAGAAGAGTCAGTTTTCTTGTACGTAAGTCGGGATTATGACTTTTGTATTTCTGCCGATGCAATTTCTGTGTTTCATCGTCAATAAGAAGGTCAGAGGGATACAGTAAACCTGAAGTGAAGCATCGGAATCTATCACTAGTGTCACAGGAATGGTTCAAACATAGACAGTAAGAAGAGTCAGTTTTCTTGTACTTAAGTCGGCATTGGGCCATTTGTATTTAATTCCGATGCAATTTCTGTGTTTCATCGTCAATACTAAGGTCAGAGGGATACAGTAAACCTGAAGTAAAGCATCGGAATCAATAACTAGTGTCACAGGAAAGATTCAAAACATAGACAGTAAGAAGAGTCAGTTTTCTTGTATTTAAATCTGCATTGTGCCTTTTGTATTTAATTTCGATGCAATTTCTGTGTTTCATCGTCAATAAGAAGGTCAGAGGGATACAGTATGCTTGAAGTGAAGCATCGGAATCTATATCTAGTGTCGCAGGAATGGTTCAAAACATAGACAGTAAGAATAGTCAGTTTTCTTGTACCTAAGTCGAGATTGTGCCTTTTGTATTTAATTCCGATGCAAATTCAGTGTTTCATCGTCAATAGGAGGTCAAAGGTATACAGTAAACCTGAAGTGAAGCATCGGAATCTATAACTAGTGTCACAGGAATGGTTCAAAACATAGACAGTAAGAAGAGTCAGTTTTCTTGTACTTAGGTCGGCATTGTGCCTTTTGTTTTTAATCCGATGCAATTTCTGTGTTTCATCGTCAATAAGAAGGTCCGAGGGATACAGTAAACCTGCAGTGAAGCATCGGAATCTATAACTAGTGTCACATGAATGGTTCAAATCATAGACAGTAAGAAGAGTCAGTTTTCTTGTACCTATGTCGGCATTGTGCCTTTTGTATTTAATTCCGATGCAATTTCTGTGTTTCATCGTCAATAAGAAGGTCAGAGGGATACAGTAAACCTGAAGTGAAGCATCGGAATCTATAACTAGTGTCACTGGAATGGTTCAAAACATACACAGTAAGAAGTGTCAGTTATCTTGTACTTAAGTCGGCATTGTGCCTTTTGTATATAATTCCGAAGCAATTTCTGTGTTTCATCGTCAATAAGAAGGTCAGAGGGATACAGTAAACCTGAAGTAAAGCATCTGAATCTATAATGAGTTTCACATGAATGGATCAAAACATAGACAGTAAGAAGAGTCAGTTTTCTTGTACATAAGTCGGCATTGTGCCTTTTGTATTTAATTCCGATGCAATTTCTGTGTTTCATCGTCAATAGGAAGGTCAGAGGGATACAGTAAACCAGAAGTGAAGCATCGGAATGTATATGTAGTGTCACAGGAATGGTTCAAACATAGACAGTAAGAAAAGTCAGTTTTCTTGTACTTAAGTCGGCATTGTGCCTTTTGTATTTAATTACGATGCAATTTCTGTGAATCATCGTCAATAAGAAGGTCAGAGGAAATACAGTAAACCAGAAGTGAAGCATCTTAATCTATAACTAGTGTCACAGGAACGGTTTAAACATAGACAGTACGAAGAGTCAGTTTAATTATACTTAAGTCAGCATTGTGCCTTTTCTATTTAATTCCGATGGAATTTCAGTGTTTCATCGTCAATAAGAAGGTCAGAGGGATACAGTGAAAGTGAAGTGAAGCATCGGAAACTATAACTTGTGTCACAGGAATGGTTCAAATCATAGCCAGTAAGAAGAGTCAGTTTTCTTGTACTTAAGTCGGCATTGTGCCTTTTGTATTTAATTCCGATGCAATTTTTTGTGTTTCATCGTCGATAAGAAGGTCAGAGGAATACAGTAAACCTGAAGTGAAGCATCGGAATCTATAACTAGTGTCACAGGAATTGTTCAAAACATAGACAGTAAGAAGAGTCAGTTATCTTGTACTTATGTCGGCATTGTGCCTTTTGAATTTAATTCCGATGCAATTTCTGTGTTTCATCGTCAATAAGAATGTCAGAGGGATACAGTAAACCTGAAGTGAAGCAACGGAATCTATAATTAGTGTCACATGAATGGTTCAAAGCATAGACAGTAGGAAGAGTCAGTTTTCTTGTGTTTAAATCAGCATTGTGCCTTTTGTATTTAATTTCGATGCAATTTCTGTTTCATCGTCAATAAGAAGGTCAGAGGGATACAGTGAACCTGAAGTGAAGCATCGGAATCTATAACTAGTGTCACAGGATTAAATCAAAACATAGACAGTAAGAGGAGTCAGTTTTCTTGAATTTAAATGAGCATTGTGCCTTTTGTATTTAATTTCGATGCACTTTCTGTTTCATCGTCAAAAAGAAGGTCAGAGGGATACAGTGAACCTGAAGTGAAGCATCGGAATCCAAAACTAGTGTCACAGGATTGGTTCAAAACATAGACAGTAAGAAGAGTCAGTTTTCTTGTACTTAAGTCGGCATTGTGCCTTTTGTATTTAATTCCGACGCAATTTCTGTGATCCTTCGTCAATAAGATGGTCAGAGGGATACAGTAAACCTGAAGTGAAGCATCGGAATCTATAACTAGTGTCACAGGAATGGTTCAAAACATAGACAGTAAGAAGAGTCAGTTTTCCTGTACTTAAGTCGGCATTGTGCCTTTTGTATTTAATCCGATGCAATTTCTGTGTTACATCGTCAATAAGAAGGTCGGAGGGTTACGGTAAACCTGAAGTGAAGCATCGGAATCTATAATGAGATTCACATGAATGGATCAACACATAGACAGTAAGAAGAGTCAGTTTTCTTGTACATAAGTCGGCATTGTGCCTTTTGTATTTAATTCCGTTGCAATTTTTGTGTTTCATCGCCAATAAGAAGGTCAGATGGATACAGTAAACCTGAAGTGAAGCATCGGAATCTATAACTAGTGTCACAGGAATGATTCAAAACATAGACAGTAAGAAAAGTCAGTTTTCTTGTACTTAAGTCGGCATTGTGCCTTTTGTATTTAGTTTCGATGCAATTTCTGTGTTTCATCGTCAATAAGAAGGTCAGAGGGATACAGTAAACCTGAAGTGAAACATCGGAATCAATAACTAGTGTCACTGGAATGGTTCAAAACATAGACAGTAAGAAGTGTCAGTTATCTTGTACTTATGTCGGCATTGTGCCTTTTGTATTTAATTCCGAAGCAATTTCTGTCTTTCATCGTCAATAAGAAGGTCAGAGGGATACAGTAAACCTGAAGTAAAGCATCGGAATCCATAACTAGTGTCATAGGAATGGTTTAAAACATAGACAGTAAGAAGAGTCAGTTTTCTAGTACTTAAGTCGGCATTGTGAATTTTATATTTAATTCCGATGCAATTTCTGTGTTTCATCGTCAATAAGAAGGTCAGAGGGATACAGTAAACCTGAAGTGAAGCATCGGAATCCATAACTAGTGTCATAGGAATGGTTTAAAACATAGACAGTAGAAGAGTCAGTTTTCTTGTACTTAAGTCGGGATTATGCATTTTGTATTTAATTAAGATGCAAATTCTGTGTTTCATCGTCAATAAGAAGGTCACAGGTATACAGTAAACCTGAAGTGAAGCATCAGAATCTATAACTAGTGTAACAGGAATATTTCAAAACATAGACAGTAAGAAGAGTCAGTTTTATTGTACTTAAGTCGGCATTGTGCCTTTTGTATTTAATTCCGATGGAATTTCAGTGTTTCATCGTCAATAAGAAGGTCAGAGGGATACAGTGATCCTGAAGTGAAGCATCGGAATCTATAACTAGTGTCACAGGATTGGTTCAAAGCATAGACAGTAAGAAGAGTCAGTTTTCTTGTACTTAAGTCGGCATTGTGATTTTGTATTTAATTCCGATGCAATTTCTGTGTTTTATCGTCAATACGAAGGTCAGAGGGATACACTAAACATGAAGTGAAGCATCAGAATCTATAACTGGTGTCACAGGAATGGATCAAAACATAGACAGTAAGAGGAGTCAGTTTTCTTGTACTTAAGTCGGCATTGTGCCTTTTGTATTTAATTCCGATGCAATTTCTGTGTTTCTTCGTCAATAAGAAGGTCAGAGGCATACAGTAATCCTGAAGTGAAGCATCGGATTCTATAACTAGTGTCACAGGAATGGTTAAAACATAGACAGTAAGAAGAGTCAGTTTTCTTGTACTTAAGTCGGGATTATGCCTTTTGTATTTAATTCCGATGCAATTTCTGTGTTTCATCGTCAATACTAAGGTCAGAGGGATACAGTAAACCTGAAGTAAAGCATCGGAATCAATAACTAGTGTCACAGGAAAGGTTCAAAACATAGACAGTAAGAAGAGTCAGTTTTCTTGTATTTAAATCAGCATTGTGCCTTTTGTATTTAATATCGATGCAATTTCTGTGTTTCATCGTCAATAAGAAGGTCAGAGGGATACAGTATACTTGAAGTGAAGCATCGGAATCTATATCTAGTGTCGCAGGAATGGTTCAAAACATAGACAGTAAGAATAGTCAGTTTTCTTGTACTTAAGTCGAGATTGTGCCTTTTGTATTTAATTCCGATGCAAATTCTGTGTTTCATCGTCAATAGGAGGTCAAAGGTATACAGTAAACCTGAAGTGAAGCATCGGAATCTATAACTAGTGTCACAGGAATGGTTCAAAACATAGACAGTAAGAAGAGTCAGTTTTCTTGTACTTAAGTCGGCATTGTGCCTTTTGTTTTTAATCCGATGCAATTTCTGTGTTTCATCGTCAATAAGAAGGTCGGAGGGATACGGTAAACCTGAAGTGAAGCATCGGAATCTATAACTAGTGTCACAGGAATTGTTCAAAGCATAGACAGTAAGAAGAGTCAGTTATCTTGTACTTATGTCGGCATTGTGCCTCTTGTATTTAATTCCGATGCAATTTCTGTGTTTCATCGTCAATAAGAAGGTCCGAGGGATACAGTAAACCTGCAGTGAAGCATCGGAATCTATAACTAGTGTCACATGAATGGTTCAAATCATAGACAGTAAGAAGAGTCAGTTTTCTTGTACCTATGTCGGCATTGTGCCTTTTGTATTTAATTCCGATGCAATTTCTGTGTTTCATCGTCAATAAGAAGGTCAGAGGGATACAGTAAACCTGAAGTGAAGCATCGGAATCTATAACTAGTGTCACTGGAATGGTTCAAAACATAGACAGTAAGAAGTGTCAGTTATCTTGTACTTAAGTCGGCATTGTGCCTTTTGTATATAATTCCGAAGCAATTTCTGTGTTTCATCGTCAATAAGAAGGTCAGAGGGATACAGTAAACCTGAAGTAAAGCATCGGAATCTATAATGAGTTTCACATGAATGGATCAAAACATAGACAGTAAGAAGAGTCAGTTTTCTTGTACATAAGTCGGCATTGTGCCTTTTGTATTTAATTCCGATGCAATTTCTGTGTTTCATCGTCAATAGGAAGGTCAGAGGGATACAGTAAACCAGAAGTGAAGCATCGGAATCTATAAGTAGTGTCACAGGAATGGTTCAAACATAGACAGTAAGAAAAGTCAGTTTTCTTGTACTTAAGTCGGCATTGTGCCTTTTGTATTTAATTACGATGCAATTTCTGTGAATCTTCGTCAATAAGAAGGTCAGAGGAAATACAGTAAACCAGAAGTGAAGCATCTTAATCTATAACTAGTGTCACAGGAACGGTTTAAACATAGACAGTAAGAAGAGTCAGTTTAATTATACTTAAGTCAGCATTGTGCTTTTTCTATTTAATTCCGATGGAATTTCAGTGTTTCATCGTCAATAAGAAGGTCAGAGGGATACAGTGAAACTGAAGTGAAGCATCGGAAACTATAACTTGTGTCACAGGAATGGTTCAAATCATAGCCAGTAAGAAGAGTCAGTTTTCTTGTACTTAAGTCGGCATTGTGCCTTTTGTATTTAATTCCGATGCAATTTTTTGTGTTTCATCGTCGATAAGAAGGTCAGAGGAATACAGTAAACCTGAAGTGAAGCATCGGAATCTATAACTAGTGTCACAGGAATGGTTCAAATCATAGACAGTAAGAAGAGTCAGTTTTCTTGTACTTAAGTCGGGATTGTGCCTTTTGAATTTAATTCCGATGCAATTTCTGTGTTTCATCGTCAATAAGAATGTCAGAGGGATACAGTAAACCTGAAGTGAAGCAACGGAATCTATAATTAGTGTCACATGAATGGTTCAAAGCATAGACAGTAGGTAGAGTCAGTTTTCTTGTGTTTAAATCAGCAATGTGCCTTTTGTATTTAATTTCGATGCTATTTCTGTTTCATCGTCAATAAGAAGGTCAGAGGGATACAGTGAACCTGAAGTGAAGCATCGGAATCCAAAACTAGTGTCACAGGATAGGTTCAAAGCATAGACAGTAAGAAGAGTCAGTTTTCTTGTACTTAAGTCGGCATTGTGCCTTTTGTATTTAATTCCGACGCAATTTCTGTGATCCTTCGTCAATAAGATGGTCAGAGGGATACAGTAAACCTGAAGTGAAGCATCGGAATCTATAACTAGTGTCACAGGAATGGTTCAAAGCATAGACAGTAAGAAGAGTCAGTTTTCTTGTACTTAAGTCGGCATTGTGCCTTTTGTATTTAATCCGATGCAATTTGTGTGTTACATCGTCAATAAGAAGGTCGGAGGTTTACGGTAAACCTGAAGTGAAGCATCGGAATCTATAACTAGTGTCACAGGAATTGATCAAAGCATAGACAGTAAGAAGAGTCAGTTATCTTGTTCTTATGTCGGCATTGTGCCTCTTGTATTTAATTCCGATGCAATTTCTGTGTTTCATCATCAATAAGAAGGTCAGAGGGATAAAGTAAACCTGAAGTGAAGCATCGGAAACTATAATGAGATTCACATGAATGGATCAACACATAGACAGTAAGAAGAGTCAGTTTTCTTGTACATAAGTCGGCATTGTGCCTTTTGTATTTAATTCCGTTGCAATTTTTGTGTTTTTTCTCGCCAATAAGAAGGTCAGAGGGATACAGTAAACCTGAAGTGAAGCATCGGAATCTATAACTAGTGTCACAGGAATGATTCAAAACATAGACAGTAAGAAAAGTCAGTTTTCTTGTACTTAAGTCGGCATTGTGCCTTTTGTATTTAATTTCGATGCAATTTCTGTGTTTCATCGTCAATAAGAAGGTCAGAGGGATACAGTAAACCTGAAGTGAAACATCGGAATCTATAACTAGTGTCACTGGAATGGTTCAAATCATAGACAGTAAGAAGTGTCAGTTATCTTGTACTTAAGTCGGCATTGTGCCTTTTGTATTTAATTCCGAAGCAATTTCTGTGTTTCATCGTCAATAAGAAGGTCAGAGGGATACAGTAAACCTGAAGTAAAGCATCGGAATCTATAATGAGTTTCACATGAATGGATCAAAACATAGACAGTAAGAAGAGACAGTTTCCTTGTACATAAGTCGGCATTGCGCCTTTTGTATTTGATTCCGATGCAATTTCTGTGTTTCATCGTCAATAAGAAGGTCAGAGGGATACAGTAAACCCGAAGTGAAGCATCGGAATCGATAACTAGTGTCACAGGAATGGTTCAAAACATAGACTGTAAGAAAAATCAGTTTTCTTGTACTTAAGTCGGCATTGTGTCTTTTGTATTTAAATCCGATGCAATTTCTGTGATTCATCGTCACTAAGAAGGTCAGAGGCATACAGTAAACCTGAAGTGAAGCATCGGAATCTATATCTAGTGTCGCTGGACTGGTTTAAACATAGACAGTAAGAAGAGTCAGTTTACTTGTACTTAAGTCAGCATTGTGCCTTTTCTATTTAATTCCGATGGAATTTCAGTGTTTCATCGTCAATAAGAAGGTCAGAGGGATACAGTGAAACTGAAGTGAGGCATCGGAATCTATAACTAGTGTCACAGGAATGGTTCAAACCACAGACAGTAAGAAGAGTCAGTTTTCTTGTACTTAAGTCGGCATTGTGCCTTTTGTATTTAATCCTTTGCAATTTCTGTGTTTCATCGTCAATAAGAAGGTCGGAGGGATACGGGAAACCTGAAGTAAAGCATCGGAATCTATAACTAGTGTCACAGGAAAGGTTCAAAACATAGACAATAAGAAGAGTCAGTTTTCTTGTATTTAAATCAGCATTGTGCCTTTTGTATTTAATTTCGATGCAATTTCTGTGTTTCATCGTCAATAAGAAGGTCAGAGGGATACAGTATACTTGAAGTGAAGCATCGGAATCTATATCTAGTGTCGAAGGAATGGTTCAAACATAGACAGTAAGAATAGTCAGTTTTCTTGTACTTAAGTCGAGATTGTGCCTTTTGTATTTAATTCCGATGCAAATTCTGTGTTTCATCGTCAATAGGAGGTCAAAGGTATACAGTAAACCTGAAGTGAAGCATCGGAATCTATAACTAGTGTCACAGGAATGGTTCAAAACATAGACAGTAAGAAAAGTCAGTTTTCTTGTACTTAAGTCGGCATTGTGCCTTTTGTTTTTAATCCGATGCAATTTCTGTGTTTCATCGTCAATAAGAAGGTCGGAGGGATACGGTAAACCTGAAGTGAAGCATCGGAATCTATAACTAGTGTCACAGGAATTGTTCAAAGCATAGACAGTAAGAAGAGTCAGTTATCTTGTGCTTATGTCGGCATTGTGCCTCTTGTATTTAATTCCGATGCAATTTCTGTGTTTCATCGTCAATAAGAAGGTCCGAGGGATACAGTAAACCTGAAGTGAAGCATCGGAATCTATAAGTAGTGTCACAGGAATGGTTCAAAACATAGACAGTAAGAAAAGTCAGTTCTCTTGTACTTAAGTCGGCATTGTGCCTTTTGTATTTAATTCCGATGCAATTTCTGTGAATCATCGTCAATAAGAAGGTCAGAGGAAATACAGTAAACCTGAAGTGAAGCATCTTAATCTATAACTAGTGTCACAGGAACGGTTTAAACATAGACAGTAAGAACAGTCAGTTTACTTATACTTAAGTCAGCATTGTGCCTTTTCTATTTAATTCCGATGGAATTTCAGTGTTTCATCGTCAATAAGAAGGTCAGAGGGATACAGTGAAACTGAAGTGAAGCATCGGAACCTATAACTTGTGTCACAGGAATGGTTCAAATCATAGCCAGTAAGAAGAGTCAGTTTTCTTGTACTTAAGTCGGCATTGTGCCTTTTGTATTTAATTCCGATGCAATTTTTTGTGTTTCATCGTCAATTAGAAGGTCAGAGGAATACAGTAAACCTGAAGTGAAGCATCGGAATCTATAACTAGTGTCACAGGAATGGTTCAAATCATAGACAGTAAGAAGAGTCAGTTTTCTTGTACTTAAGTCGGGATTGTGCCTTTTGAATTTAATTCCGATGCAATTTCTGTGTTTCATCGTCAATAAGAAGATCAGAGGGATACAGTAAACCTGAAGTGAAGCAACGGAATCTATAATTAGTGTCACATGAATGGTTCAAAGCATAGACAGTAGGAAGAGTCAGTTTTCTTGTGTTTAAATCAGCATTGTGCCTTTTGTATTGAATTTCGATGCAATTTCTGTTTCATCGTCAATAAGAAGGTCAGAGGGATACAGTGAACCTGAAGTGAAGCATCGGAATCTATAACTAGTGTCACAGGATTGGTTCAAATCATAGACAATAAGAAGAGTCAGTTTTCCTGTATTTAAATCAGCATTGTGCCTTTTGTATTTAATTTCGATGCAATTTCTGCTTCATCGTCAAAACGAAATTCAGAGGGATACAGTTAACCTGAAGTGAAACATCGGAATCTATAACTAGTGTCACAGGATTGGTTCAAAACATAGACAGTAAGAAGAGTCAGTTTTCTTGTACTTAAGTCGGCATTGTGCCTTTTGTATTTAATTCCGATGCAATTTCTGTGTTCCGTCGTCAATAAGATGGTCAGAGGGATACAGTAAACCTGAAGTGAAGCATCGGAATCTATAACTAGTGTCACAGGAATGGTTCAAAACATAGACAGTAAGAAGAGTCAGTTTCCTTGTACTTAAGACGGCATTGTGCCTTTTGTATTTAATCCGATGCAATTTCTGTGTTTCATCGTCAATAAGAAAATCGGAGGGATACGGTAAACCTGAAGTGAAGCATCGGAATCTATAACTAGTGTCACAGGAATTGTTCAAAGCATAGACAGTAAGAAGAGTCAGTTATCTTGTACTTATGTCGGCATTGTGCCTCTTGTATTTAATTCCGATGCAATTTCTGTGTTTCATCATCAATAAGAAGGTCAGAGGGATAAAGTAAACCTGAAGTGAAGCATCGGAATCTATAATGAGTTTCACATGAATGGATCAAAACATAGACAGTAAGAAGAGTCAGTTTTCTTGTACATAAGTCGGCATTGTGCCTTTTGTATTTAATTCAGATGCAATTTTTGTGTTTCATCGCCAATAAGAAGGTCAGAGGGATACAGTAAACCTGAAGTGAAGCATCGGAATCTATAACTAGTGTCACAGGAATGATTCAAAACATAGACAGTAAGAAAAGTCAGTTTTCTTGTACTTAAGTCGGCATTGTGCCTTTTGTATTTAATTCCGATGCAATTTCTGTGTTTCATCGTCAATAAGAAGGTCAGAGGGATACAGTAAACCTGAAGTGAAACATCGGAATCTATAACTAGTGTCACTGGAATGGTTCAAAACATAGACAGTAAGAAGTGTCAGTTATCTTGTACTTAAGTCGGCATTGTGCCTTTTGTATTTAATTCCGAAGCAATATCTGTGTCTCATCGTCAATAAGAAGGTCAGAGGTATACAGTAAACCTTTAGTAAAGCATCGGAATCTATAATGAGTTTCACATGAATGGATCAAAACATAGACAGTAAGAAGAGTCAGTTTTTTTGTACATAAGTCGGCATTGTGCCTTTTGTATTTAATTCCGATGCAATTTCTGTGTCTCATCGCCAATGAGAAGGTCAGAGGGATACAGTAAACCTGAAGTGTAGCATCGGAATCTATAACTAGTGTCACAGGAATGGTTCAAAACATAGGCTGTAAGAAAAGTCACTTTTCTTGTACTTAAGTCGGCATTGTGCCTTTTGTATTTAATTCCGATGCAATTTCTGTGATTCATCGTCACTAAGAAGGTCACAGGCATACAGTAAACCTGAAGTGAAGCATCGGAATCTATAACTAGTGTCGCAGGAACGGTTTAAACATAGACAGTAAGAAGAGTCAGTTTACTTGTACTTAAGTCAGCATTGTGCCTTTTCTATTTGATTCCGATGGAATTTCAGTGTTTCATCGTCAATAAGAAGGTCAGAGGGATACAGTGAAACTGAAGTGAAGCATCGGAATCTGTAACTAGTGTCACAGGAATGGTTCAAAACATAGACAGTAAGAAGAGTCATTTTTCTTGTACTTAAGTCGGGATTGTGCCTTTTGTATTTAATTCCGATACAAATTCTGTGTTTCATCGTCAATAAGAAGGTCAGAGGTATACAGTAAACCTGAAGTGAAGTATCGGAACCTATAACTAGTTTCACAGGAATGGTTCAAAACATAGACAGTGAGAAGAGTCAGTTTTATTGTACTTAAGTCGGCATTGTGCCTTTTGTATTTAATGCCGATGGAATTTCAGTGTTTCGTCGTCAATAAGAAGGTCAGAGGGATACAGTGAACCTGAAGTGAAGCATCAGAATCTATAACTAGTGTCACAGGATTGGTTCAAAACATAGACAGTAAGAAGAGTCAGTTTTCTTGTACTTAAGTCGGCATTGTGCCTTTTGTATGTAATTCCGATGCAATTTCTGTGTTTCATCGTCAATACGAAGGTCAGAGCGATACAGTCAACATGAAGTGAAGCGTTGGAACCTATAACTAGTGTCACAGGAATGGTTCAAAACATAGACAGTGAGAAGAGTCAGATTTATTGTACTTAAGTCGGCATTGTGCCTTTTGTATTTAATTTCGATGCAATTTCTGTGTTCCTTCGTCAATAAGAATGTCAGAGGGATACAGTAAACCTGAAGTGAAGCATCGGAATCTATAACTAGTGTCACATGAATGGTTCAAAACATAGACAGTAAGAAGAGTCAGTTTTCTTGTACTTAAGTCAGCATTGTGCCTTTTGTATTGCATTCCGATGCAATTTCTGTGTTTCATCGTCAATAAGATGGTCAGAGGTATACAGTAAACCTGAGGTGATGCATCGGAATCTATAACTAGTGTCACAGGTATGGTTCAAAGCATAGGCAGCAAGCAGAGTCAGTTTTCCTGTACTTAAGTCGGCATTGTGCCTTTTAGTATTTAATTCCGATGCAATTTCTGTGTTTCATAGTCAGTAAGAAGGTCCGAGGGATACAGTAAACCTGAAGTGAAGCATCGGAATCTAAAACCGGTCTCACAGGAAAGTTTCAAAACATAGACAGTAAGAAGAGCCAGTCTTCTTCTACTTGAGTCTGCATTGTGCATTTTGTATTTAATTCCGATGCAATTTCTGTGTTTCATCGTCAATAAGAAGTTCAGAGGGATACAGTAAACCTGAAATGAAGCATCGGAATCTATAACTAGTTTCAAATGAATGGTTCAAAACATAGACAGTAAGAGGAGTCAGTTTACTTGTACTTATGTCGGCATTGTGCCTTTTGTATTTAATTCCGATGCAATATCTGTGTTTCATCGTCAATAAGAATGTCGGAGCAATACAGTAAACCTGAAGTGAAACATCGAAATCTATAACTAGTGTCACAGAAATGGTTCAAAACATAGATAATAATAAGAATCAGTTTTCATTTACTTAATCGGCATTGTGCTTTTTCTACTTAATTCCGATGCAATTTCTGTGTTTCATCGTCAATAAGAAGGTCAGAGGGATATAGTAAACCTGAAGCATCGGAATCTATAACTAGTGTTACATGAATGGTTCAAAACATAGACAGTAAGAAGAGTCAGTTTTCTTGTACTTACGTCGGCATAGTACCTTTTGTATTTAATTCCGATGCAATTTCTGTGTTTCATCGTCAATAAGAAGGTCAGAGGGATACAGTGAACCTGAAGTGAAGCATCGGAATTTATAACTAGTGTCACAGGAATGGTTCAAAACATAGACAGTGAGAAGAGTCAGTTTTCTTGTACTTAAGTCGGCATTGTGCTTTTTGTATTTAATTCCGATGCAATATCTGTGTTTCATCTCCAATAAAAAGGTCAGAGGGATACAGTAAACCAGAAGTGAAGCGTCGGAATCTATAACTAGTGTTACAGAAGTGGTTCAAATCATAGACAGTCAGAAGAATCAGTTTTAATGTACTTAATCGGCATTGTGCCTTTTCTATTTAATTCCGATGCGATTTCTGTGTTTCATCGTCAATAAGAAGGTCAGAGGAATACAGTAAACCTGAAGTGAAGCATCGGCATCTATAACTAGTGTCACAGGAATGGTTCAAAACACAGACAATAAGAAGAGCCACTCTTCTTGTACTTGAGTTGGCATTGTGCATTTTGTATTTAATTCCGATGCAATTTCTGTGTTTCGTCATCAATAAGAAGGTCAGTGGGATACAGTAAACCTGAAGTGAAGCATCGGAATCTGTAACTAGTGTCACAATAATGGTTCAGAACATAGATAGTAAGTAGAATCAGTTCTCATGTACTTAAGTCGGCATTGTGCTTTTGTATTTAATTCCGATGCAATTTCTGTGTTTCATCGTCAATAAGAAGGTCAGAAGCATACAGTAAACCTGAAGTGAAGCATCGGAATCTATAACTAGTATCGCAGGAACGGTTTAAACATAGACAGTAAGAAGAGTCAGTTTACTTGCACTTAAGTCAGCATTGTGCCTTTTCTATTTAATTCTGATGGAATTTCAGTGTTTCATCGTCAATAAGATGGTCAGAGGTATACAGTAAACCTGAGGTGAAGCATCGGAATCTATAGCTAGTGTCACAGGTATGGTTCAAAGCATAGGCAGTAAGAAGAGTCAGTTTCCTTGCACTTAAGTCGGCATTGTGCCTTTTAGTATTTAATTCCGATGCAATTTCTGTGTTTCATAGTCAGTAAGAAGGTCAGAGGGATACAGTAAACCTGAAGTGAAGCATCGGAATCTAAAACCGGTCTCACAGGAAAGTTTCAAAACATAGACAGTAAGAAGAGCCAGTCTTCTTCTACTTGAGTGTGCATTGTGCCTTTTGTATTTAATTCCGATGCAATTTTGGTGTTTCATCGTCAATAAGAAGTTCAGAGGGATACAGTAAATCTGAAGTGAAGCATCGGAATCTATAACTAGTTTCACATGAATGGTTCAAAACATAGACAATAAGAGGAGTCAGTTTACTTGTACTTAAGTCGGCATTGTGCCTTTTGTATTTAATTCCGATGCAATATCTGTGTTTCATCGTCAATAAGAAGGTCAGAGGGATACAGTAAACCTGAAGTGAAACATCGAAATCTATAACAAGTGTCACAGGAATGGTTCGAAACATAGACAGTAAGAACAGTCAGTTTTCTTGTACTTCAGTCGGCATTGTACCTTTTGTATTTAATTCCGATGCAATTCCTGCGTTTCATCGTCAATAAGAAGGTCAGAGGGATGCAGTAAACCTGAAGCATCGGAATCTATAACTAGTGTCACAGGAATGGTTCAAAACATAGACAGTAAGAAGAGTCAGTTTTCTTGTACTTAAGTCGGCATTGTGCCTCTTGAATTTAATTCCGATGAAATTTCTGTGTTTCATCGTCAATAAGAAGGTCAGAGGGATACAGTAAACCTGAAGCATCGGGATCTATAACTAGTGTCACATGAATGGTTCAAAACATAGACAGTAAGAAGAGACAGTATTCTTGTACTTAAGTCGGCATAGTACCTTTTGTTTTTAATTCCGATGCAATTTCTGTGTTTGATCGTCAATAAGAAGGTCAAAGGGATACAGTGAACCTGAAGTGAAGCATCGGAATTTATAACTAGTGTCACAGGAATGATTCAAAACATAGACAGTAAGGAGAGTCAGTTTTCTTGTACTTAAGTCGGAATTGTGCTTATTGTATATAATTCCGATGCAATATCTGTGTTTCATCTCCAATAAGAAGGTCAGAGGGATACAGTAAACCAGAAGTGAAGCATCGGCATCTATAACTAGTGTCACAGGAATGGTTCAGAACACAGAAAATAAGAAGAGCCAGTCTTCTTGTACTTGAGTTGGCATTGTGCATTTTGTATTTAATTCCGATGCAATTTCTGTGTTTCGTCATCAATAAGATGGTCAGTGGGATACAGTAAACCGGAAGTGTAGCATCGGAATCCATTACTAGTGTCACAGGAATGGTTCAAAACATAGACAGTAGGAAGAGTCAGTTCTCTTGTACTTAGGTCGGCATTGTTCTTTTGTATTTAATTCCGATGCAATTTCTGTGTTTCATCGTCAATAAGGAGCTCAGAGTGACACAGTAAACCTGAAGTGAAACATCGGAATCTATAACTATTGTCACGGGAATGCTTCAAAACATAGACAGTAAGAAGAGTCAGTTTTCTTGTACTTAAGTCGGCATTGTGCCTTTTCTATTTAATTCCGATGCAATTTCTGTGTTTCATCGTCAATAACAAGGTCAGAGGAATGCAGTAAACCTGAAGTGAAGCATCAGAATTTGTAACTAGTGTCACAGGAATGGTTCAAACTTAGACAGTAAGAAGAGCCAGTCTTCTTGTACTTGAGTCGGCATTGTGCCTATGTATTTAATGCCGATGCAATTTCTGTGTTTCTTCGTCAATAAGACTGTCAGAGGGATACAGTAAACCCGAAGTGAAGCATCGAAATGTATAACTTGTGTCACAGGAATGGTTCAAAACATAGACAGTAGGAAGAGCCAGTCTTCTTGTCCTTGATTTGGCATTGTGCCTTTTGTATTTAATTAAGATGCAATTTCTGTGTGTCATCGTCAATAAGATGGTCAGAGGGATACAGCAAACCTGAAGTGAACCATCGGAATCGATAACTAGTGTCACAGGAATGGTCCAAAACGTAGACAGTAAGAAGAGTCAGATTTCTTGTACCTAAGTCGGCATATTGCCTTTTGTATTTAATTCCGATACAATTTCTGTGTTTCATCATCAATAAGAAGGTCAGAGGGATACAGTAAACCTTAAGTGAAGCATCGGAATCTATAACTAGTGTCACAGGAATGGTTCAAAACATAGACAGTAAGAAGAGTCAGTTTTCTTACACTTAAGTCGGCATTGTGCCTCTTGTATTTAATTCCGATGCAAAATCTGCGTTTCATCGTCAATAAGAAGGTCAGAGGGATACAGTAAACCTGAAGTGAAGCATCGGAATCTAAAACTAGTGTCACATGAATGGTTCAAAACATACACAGTATGAAGAGTCAGTTTTCTTGTACTTAAGTCGGCATAGTACCTTTGGCATTTAATTCCGATGCAATTCCTGTGTTTCATCGTCAATAAGAAGGTCAGAGGGATACAGTAAACCTGAAGTGAAGCATCGGAATCTATAAGTAGTGTCACACGAATCGTTCAAAACATAGACAGTAAGAAGAGTCAGTTTTCTTGTACTTAAGTCGGCATTGTGCCTTTTGTATTTTATTCCGATGCAATATCTGTGTTTCATCGTCAATAAGAAGGTCAGAGGGATACAGTAAACCGGAAGTGAAGCATCGGAATCCATAACTAGTGTCACAGGAATGGTTCAGACATAGACAGTAAGAAGAGTCAGTTTTCTTGTATTTATGTGGGCATTGTGCCTTTTGTATTTAGTTCCGATACAATTTCTGTGTTTCATCGTCAATAAGAAGGTCAGAGGTATACAGTAAACCTGAAGTGAAGCATCGGAATCTATAACTAGTGTCACAGGAATGGTTCAAAACACAGACAGTAAGAAGAGTCAGTTTTCTTGTACTTAAGTCGGCATTGTACCTTTTGTATTTAATTCCGATGCAATTTCTGTATTTCATCGTCAATAAGAAGGTCAGAGGGATACAGTAAACCTGAAGTGAAGCATCGGAATCTATAACTAGTGTCACAGGAATGGTTCAAAACATAGACAGTAGGAAGAGTCAGTTTTCTTGTACTTAATTCGGCATTGTGCCTTTTGTATTTAATTCCGATGCAATCTCTGTGTTTCATCGTCAATAAGAAGGTCAGAGCGATACAGTAAACCTGAAGTGAAGCATCGGAATCGATAACTAGGGTCACAGGAATGGTACAAAACATAGACAGTAAGAAGAGTCAGATTTCTTGAACCTAAGTCGGCATTGTGCCTTTTGTGTTTAATTCCGATACGATTTCTGTGTTTCATCTTCAATAAGAAGGTCAGAGGGATACAGTAAACCTGAAGTGAAGCATCGGAATCTATAACTAGTGTCACAGGAATGGTTCAAAAGATAGACAGTAAGAAGAGTCAGTTTTCTTGTACTTAAGTCGGCATTGTGCCTCTTGTATTTAATTCCGATGCAATTTCTGTGTTTCATCGTCAATAAGAAGGTGAGAGGGATACAGTAAACCTGAAGTGAAGCATCGGAATCTATAACTAGTGTCACATGAATGGTTCAAAGCATAGACAGTAAGAAGAGTCAGTTTTCTTGTACTTAAGTCGGCATAGTACCTTTTGCTTTTAATTCCGATGCAATTCCTGTGTTTCATCGTCAATTAGAAGGTCAGAGGGATACAGTAAACCTGAAGTGAAGCATCGCAATCTATAACTAGTGTCACAGGAATCGTTCAAAACATAGACAGTAAGAAGAGTCAGTTTTCTTGTACTTAAGTCGGCATTGTGCCTTATGTATTTTATTCCGATGCAATATCTGTGTTTCATGGTCAATTAGAAGGTCAGAGGGATACAGTAAACCTGAAGTGAAGCATCGGAATCTATAACTAGTGTCATAGGAATCGTTCAAAACATAGACAGTAAGAAGAGTCAGTTTTCTTGTACTTAAGTCGGCATTGTGCCTTTTGTATTTAATTCCGATGCAATATCTGTGTTTCATCTCCAATAAGAAGGTCAGAGGGATACAGTAAACCAGAAGTGAAGCATCGGAATCTATAACTAGTGTTACAGAAGTGGTTCAAAACATAGACAGTCAGAAGAATCAGTTTTAATGTACTTAATCGGCATTGTGTCTTTGCTATTTAATTCCGATGCGATTTCTGTGTTTCATCGTCAATAAGAAGGTCAGAGGGATACAGTAAACCTGAAGTGAAGCATCGGAATCTATAACTAGTGTCACAGGAATGGTTCAAAACACAGACAATAAGTAGAGCCAGTTTTCTTGTACTTCAGTTGGCTTTGTGCATTTTGTATTTTATTCCGATGCAATTTCTGTGTTTCGTCATCAATAAGAAGGTCAGTGGGATTCAGTAAACCTGAAGTGATACATCGGAATCTGTAACTAGTGTCACATAAATGGTTCAAAACATAGTAAGAAGAGTCAGTTCTCTTGTACTTAAGTCGGCATTGTGCTTTTGTATTTAATTCCGATGCAATGTCTGTGTTTCATCGTCAATAAGACGGTCAGAGGGATACAGTAAACCTGAAGTGAAGCATCGGAATCTATAACTAGTGTCACAGGAATGGTTCAAAACATAGACAGTAGGAACAGTCAGTTTTCTTGTACTTAATTCGGCATTGTGCCTTTTGTATTTAATTCCGATGCAATCTCTGTGTTTCATCGTCAATAAGAAGGTCAGAGCGATACAGTAAACCTGAAGTGAAGCATCGGAATCTATAACTAGTGTCACAGAAATCGTTCAAAACATAGACAGTAAGAAGAGTCAGATTTCTTGAACCTAAGTCGGCATTGTGCCTTTTGTGTTTAATTCCGATACGATTTCTGTGTTTCATCATCAATAGGAAGGTCAGAGGGATACAGTAAACCTGAAGTGAAGCATCGGAATCTATAACTAGTGTCACAGGAATGGTTCAAAAGATAGACAGTAAAAAGAGTCAGTTTTCTTGTACTTAAGTCGGCATTGTGCCTCTTGTATTTAATTCCGATGCAATTTCTGTGTTTCATCGTCAATAAGAAGGTGAGAGGGATACAGTAAACCTGAAGTGAAGCATCGGAATCTATAACTAGTGTCACATGAATTTTTCAAAGCATAGACAGTAAGAAGAGTCAGTTTTCTTGTACTTAAGTCGGCATAGTACCTTTTGCTTTTAATTCCGATGCAATTCCTGTGTTTCATCGTCAATTAGAAGGTCAGAGGGATACAGTAAACCTGAAGTGAAGCATCGTAATCTATAACTAGTGTCACAGAAATCGTTCAAAACATAGGCAGTAAGAAGAGTCAGTTTTCTTGTACTTAAGTCGGCATATTGCCTTTTGTATTTAATTCCGATACAATTTCTGTGTTTCATCATCAATAAGAAGGTCAGAGGGATACAGTAAACCTTAAGTGAAGCATCGGAATCTATAACTAGTGTCACAGGAATGGTTCAAAACATAGACAGTAAGAAGAGTCAGTTTTCTTACACTTAAGTCGGCATTGTGCCTCTTGTATTTAATTCCGATGCAAAATCTGCGTTTCATCGTCAATAAGAAGGTCAGAGGGATACAGTAAACCTGAAGTGAAGCATCGGAATCTAAAACTAGTGTCACATGAATGGTTCAAAACATACACAGTATGAAGAGTCAGTTTTCTTGTACTTAAGTCGGCATAGTACCTTTGGCATTTAATTCCGATGCAATTCCTGTGTTTCATCGTCAATAAGAAGGTCAGAGGGATACAGTAAACCTGAAGTGAAGCATCGGAATCTATAAGTAGTGTCACACGAATCGTTCAAAACATAGACAGTAAGAAGAGTCAGTTTTCTTGTACTTAAGTCGGCATTGTGCCTTTTGTATTTTATTCCGATGCAATATCTGTGTTTCATCGTCAATAAGAAGGTCAGAGGGATACAGTAAACCGGAAGTGAAGCATCGGAATCCATAACTAGTGTCACAGGAATGGTTCAGACATAGACAGTAAGAAGAGTCAGTTTTCTTGTATTTATGTGGGCATTGTGCCTTTTGTATTTAGTTCCGATACAAT
This sequence comes from Schistocerca piceifrons, assembly GCF_021461385.2. Taxonomy (NCBI): domain Eukaryota; kingdom Metazoa; phylum Arthropoda; class Insecta; order Orthoptera; family Acrididae; genus Schistocerca; species Schistocerca piceifrons. The sequence goes on from NW_025727943.1 coordinate 51,981, forward strand.
TTCTGTGTTTCATCGTCAATAAGAAGGTCAGAGGTATACAGTAAACCTGAAGTGAAGCATCGGAATCTATAACTAGTGTCACAGGAATGGTTCAAAACACAGACAGTAAGAAGAGTCAGTTTTCTTGTACTTAAGTCGGCATTGTACCTTTTGTATTTAATTCCGATGCAATTTCTGTATTTCATCGTCAATAAGAAGGTCAGAGGGATACAGTAAACCTGAAGTGAAGCATCGGAATCTATAACTAGTGTCACAGGAATGGTTCAAAACATAGACAGTAGGAAGAGTCAGTTTTCTTGTACTTAATTCGGCATTGTGCCTTTTGTATTTAATTCCGATGCAATCTCTGTGTTTCATCGTCAATAAGAAGGTCAGAGCGATACAGTAAACCTGAAGTGAAGCATCGGAATCGATAACTAGGGTCACAGGAATGGTACAAAACATAGACAGTAAGAAGAGTCAGATTTCTTGAACCTAAGTCGGCAATGTGCCTTTTGTGTTTAATTCCGATACGATTTCTGTGTTTCATCTTCAATAAGAAGGTCAGAGGGATACAGTAAACCTGAAGTGAAGCATCGGAATCTATAACTAGTGTCACAGGAATGGTTCAAAAGATAGACAGTAAGAAGAGTCAGTTTTCTTGTACTTAAGTCGGCATTGTGCCTCTTGTATTTAATTCCGATGCAATTTCTGTGTTTCATCGTCAATAAGAAGGTGAGAGGGATACAGTAAACCTGAAGTGAAGCATCGGAATCTATAACTAGTGTCACATGAATGGTTCAAAGCATAGACAGTAAGAAGAGTCAGTTTTCTTGTACTTAAGTCGGCATAGTACCTTTTGCTTTTAATTCCGATGCAATTCCTGTGTTTCATCGTCAATTAGAAGGTCAGAGGGATACAGTAAACCTGAAGTGAAGCATCGCAATCTATAACTAGTGTCACAGGAATCGTTCAAAACATAGACAGTAAGAAGAGTCAGTTTTCTTGTACTTAAGTCGGCATTGTGCCTTATGTATTTTATTCCGATGCAATATCTGTGTTTCATGGTCAATTAGAAGGTCAGAGGGATACAGTAAACCTGAAGTGAAGCATCGGAATCTATAACTAGTGTCATAGGAATCGTTCAAAACATAGACAGTAAGAAGAGTCAGTTTTCTTGTACTTAAGTCGGCATTGTGCCTTTTGTATTTAATTCCGATGCAATATCTGTGTTTCATCTCCAATAAGAAGGTCAGAGGGATACAGTAAACCAGAAGTGAAGCATCGGAATCTATAACTAGTGTTACAGAAGTGGTTCAAAACATAGACAGTCAGAAGAATCAGTTTTAATGTACTTAATCGGCATTGTGTCTTTGCTATTTAATTCCGATGCGATTTCTGTGTTTCATCGTCAATAAGAAGGTCAGAGGGATACAGTAAACCTGAAGTGAAGCATCGGAATCTATAACTAGTGTCACAGGAATGGTTCAAAACACAGACAATAAGTAGAGCCAGTTTTCTTGTACTTCAGTTGGCTTTGTGCATTTTGTATTTTATTCCGATGCAATTTCTGTGTTTCGTCATCAATAAGAAGGTCAGTGGGATTCAGTAAACCTGAAGTGATACATCGGAATCTGTAACTAGTGTCACATAAATGGTTCAAAACATAGTAAGAAGAGTCAGTTCTCTTGTACTTAAGTCGGCATTGTGCTTTTGTATTTAATTCCGATGCAATGTCTGTGTTTCATCGTCAATAAGACGGTCAGAGGGATACAGTAAACCTGAAGTGAAGCATCGGAATCTATAACTAGTGTCACAGGAATGGTTCAAAACATAGAGAGTAGGAACAGTCAGTTTTCTTGTACTTAATTCGGCATTGTGCCTTTTGTATTTAATTCCGATGCAATCTCTGTGTTTCATCGTCAATAAGAAGGTCAGAGCGATACAGTAAACCTGAAGTGAAGCATCGGAATCTATAACTAGTGTCACAGAAATCGTTCAAAACATAGACAGTAAGAAGAGTCAGATTTCTTGAACCTAAGTCGGCATTGTGCCTTTTGTGTTTAATTCCGATACGATTTCTGTGTTTCATCATCAATAGGAAGGTCAGAGGGATACAGTAAACCTGAAGTGAAGCATCGGAATCTATAACTAGTGTCACAGGAATGGTTCAAAAGATAGACAGTAAAAAGAGTCAGTTTTCTTGTACTTAAGTCGGCATTGTGCCTCTTGTATTTAATTCCGATGCAATTTCTGTGTTTCATCGTCAATAAGAAGGTGAGAGGGATACAGTAAACCTGAAGTGAAGCATCGGAATCTATAACTAGTGTCACATGAATTTTTCAAAGCATAGACAGTAAGAAGAGTCAGTTTTCTTGTACTTAAGTCGGCATAGTACCTTTTGCTTTTAATTCCGATGCAATTCCTGTGTTTCATCGTCAATTAGAAGGTCAGAGGGATACAGTAAACCTGAAGTGAAGCATCGTAATCTATAACTAGTGTCACAGAAATCGTTCAAAACATAGGCAGTAAGAAGAGTCAGTTTTCTTGTACTTAAGTCGGCATTGTGCCTTTTGTATTTTATTCCGATGCAATATCTGTGTTTCATCGTCAATTAGAAGGTCAGAGGGATACAGTAAACCGCAAGTGAAGCATCGGAATCCATAACTAGTGTCACAGGAATGGTTCAGACATAGACAGTAAGAAGAGTCAGTTTTCTTGTACTAAAGTCGGCATAGTACCTTTTGCTTTTAATTCCGATGCAATTCCTGTGTTTCATCGTCAATAAGAAGGTCAGAGGGATACAGTAAACCTGAAGTGAAGCATCGGAATCTATAACTAGTGTCACAGGAATCGTTCAAAACATACACAGTAAGAAGAGTCAGTTTTCTTGTACTTAAGTCGGCATTGTGCCTTTTGTATTTAATTCCGATGCAATATCTGTGTTTCATCTCCAATAAGAAGGTCAGAGGGATACAGTAAACCAGACGTGAAGCATCGGAATCTATAACTAGTGTTACAGAAGTGGTTCAAAGCATAGACAGTCAGAAGAATCAGTTTTAATGTACTTAATCGGCATTGTGTCTTTGCTATTTAATTCCGATGCGATTTCTGTGTTTCATCGTCAATAAGAAGGTCAGAGGGATACAGTAAACCTGAAGTGAAGCATCGGAATCTATAACTAGTGTCACAGGAATGGTTCAATACACAGACAATAAGTAGAGCCAGTTTTCTTGTACTTGAGTTGGCTTTGTGCATTTTGTATTTAATTCCGATGCAATTTCTGTGTTTCGTCATCAATAAGAAGGTCAGTGGGATTTAGTAAACCTGAAGTGATACATCGGAATCTGTAACTAGTGTCACATAAATGGTTCAAAACATAGTAAGAATAGTCAGTTCTCTTGTACTTAAGTCGGCATTGTGCTTTTGTATTTAATTCCGATGCAATTTCTGTGTTTCATCGTCAATAAGAGGATCAGAGGGATCCAGTAAACCAGAAGTGTAGCATCGGAATCTATTACTAGTGTCACAGGTGTGGTTCAAAACATAGACAGTAGGAAGAGTCAGTTCTCTTGTACTTAAGTCGGCATTGTGCTTTTGTATTTAATTCCGATGCAATTTCTGTGTTTCATCGTCAATAAGAAGGTCAGAGTGACACAGTAAATCTGAAGTGAAGCATCGGAATCTATAACTAGTGTCACGGGAATGCTTCAAAACATAGACAGTAAGAAGAGTCAGTTTTCTTGTACTTAAGTCGGCATTGTGCCTTTCTATTCACTTCCGATGCAATATCTGTGTTTCATCGTCAATAACAAGGTCAGAGGGATGCAGTAAACCTGAAGTGAAGCATCGGAATCTATAAATAGTGTCGCAGGAATGGTTCAAACATAGACAGTAAGAAGAGCCATTCTTCTTGTACTTGAGTCGGCATTGTGCCTATCTAGTTAATTCCGATGCAATTTCTGTGATTCATCGTCAATAAGACGGTCAGAGGGATACAGTAAACCCGAAGTGAAGCATCGGAATCTATAACTAGTGTCACAGGAATGGTTCAAAACATAGACAGTAGGAAGAGCCAGTCTTCTTGTTCTTGATCCGGCATTGTGCCTTTTGTATTTAATTAAGATGCACTTTCTGTGTTTCATCGTCAATAAGATGGTCAGAGGGATACAGCAAACCTGAAGTGAAGCATCGGAATCCATAACTAGTGTCACAGGAATAGTTCAAAGCATAGACAGTAAGAAGAGTCAGTATCCTTGTACTTAAGTCGGCATTGTGACTTTTGTATTTAATTCCCATGCAATTTCTGTGTTCCATCGTCAATAAGAAGGTCAGAGGGATACAGTAAACCTGAAGTGAAGCATCGGAATCTATAACTAGTGTCACAGGAATGGTTCAAAACATAGACAGTAGGAAGAGTCAGTTTACTTGTACTTAAGTCGGCATTGCGCCTTTTCTATTTAATTCCAATGCAATTTCTTTGTTTCGTCGTCAATAAGATGATCCAAGGGATACAGTAAACCTGAAGTGAAGCATCGGTATCTAAAACCGGACTCACAGGAAAGTTTCAAAACATAGACAGTAAGAAGAGCCAGTCTTCTTGCACTTGAGTCGGCATTGTGCCTTTTGTATTTAATTCCGATTTAATTTCTGTGTTTCATCGTCAATAAGGAGGTCAGAGAGATATAGTATACCTGAAGTGAAGCATCGGAATCTATAACATGTGTCACGGGAATGCTTCAAAACATAGACAGTAAGAAGAGTCAGTCTTCTTGTACTTAAGTAGACATTGTGCCTTTTGTATTTAATTCTCAAGCAAGTTCTGTGTTTCATCGTCAATAAGAAGGCCATAGCGATACAGTATACCTGAAGTGAAGCATCGGAATCGATAACTAGTGTCACAGAAATGGTTCAATGCATAGACAGTAAGAAGAGTCAGATATCTTGTACTTAACTCGGCATTGTGCCATTTGTATTTTATTCCGATGCAATTTCTGTGTTTAGTCGTCAATAAGAAGGTCAGAGGGATACAGTAAACTTAAAGTGAAGCATCGAAATCTATAACTAGTGTCACAGGAATGGCTCACAACAAAGACAGTAAGAAGAGTCAGTTTTCTTGTACTTAAGTCGGCATTTAGCCTTTTGTATTTAATTCCGATGCAGTTTCTGTGTTTAATCGTCAGTAATAAGGTCCAAGGGATACAGTAAACAAATAGTGAAGCATCGGAATCTAAAACTGGTATAACAGGAAAGGTTCAAAACATTGTCAGTAAGGAGAGTCAGTCTTCTTGTACTTAAGTCGGATTTGTGCCTCTTGTATTTAATTCCGATGCAATTTCTGTGTTTCATCGTCAATAAGAAGGTGCAAGGGATACAGTAAACCTGAAGTGAAGCATCGGACCCTAAAACTGGTCCCACAGGAAGGTTCAAAACATAGACAGTAAGAAAAGTTAGTTTTCTTGTAGTTAAGTCAGCATTGTGCCTTTTCTATTTAATTCTGATTCTATTTCTGTGTTTCATCGTCAATAAGAAGGTCAGAGGGATACAGTAAACCTGAAGTGAAGCATCGGAATCTATAACTAGTGTCACAGGATTGGTTCAAAACATAGACAGTAGGAAGAGCCAGTCTTCGTGTACTTAAGTCGGCATTGTGCCTTTTGTATTTAATTCCGATGCAATTTCTGTGTTTCATCGTCAATAAGAAGGTCACAGCGTAACAGTAAACCTGAAGTGAATCATCGGAACCTATAACTAGTGTCACAGGAATGGTTCAAAACATAGAAAGTAAGAAGAGTCAGTCTTCTTGTATATAAGTCGGCATTCTGCCTTTTATATTTAATTCCGATGCAATTTCTGTGTTTCATCGTCAATAAGAAGATCAGAGGGATACAGTAAACCTGAAGTGAAGCATCGGAATCTATAACTAGTGTCACAGGACTGGTTTAAAACATAGACAGTAAGAAGAGTCAGTCTTCTTGTATATAAGTCGGCATTCTGCCTTTTATATTTAATTCCGATGCAATTTCTGTGTTTCATCGTCAATAAGAAGATCAGAGGGATACAGTAAACCTGAAGAGAAGCATTGGAATCTATAACTAGTGTCACATGAATGTTTCAAACATAGACGGTAAGAAGAGTCACTTTACTTGTACTTATGTCGGCATTGTGACTTTTGTATTTAATTCCCATACAATTTCTGTGTTTCATCGTTAATAAGAAGGTCAGAGGGATACAGTAAACCTGAAGTAAAGCATCGGAAACTAAAATCGGTCTCACAGGAAAGTTTCAAAACATAGACAGTAAGAAGAGCCAGTCCTCTCGTACTTGAGTCGGCATTGTGCCTTCTGTATTTAATTCCGGTTTAATTTCTGTGTTTCATCGTCAATAAGAAGGTCAGGGAGATAAAGTATACCTGAAGTTAAGCATCAGAATCTATAACTAGTGTCTCGGGAATGGTTCAAAACATATGCAGTAAGAAGAGTCAGTTTTCTTGTACTTAAGTCTGCATTGTGCCTTTTGTATCTAATTCCGATGCAATTTCTGTGTTCCATCGTCAATAAGAAGGTCCAAGGGATACAGTAAATATATAGTGAAGCATCGGAATCTAAAACTGGTCTCACAGGAAATGTTGAAATCATAGTCTGTGGGAGAGTCAGTCTTCTTGTACTTAAGTCAGCATTGTGCCTTGTGTATTTAATACTGATGCAATTTCTGTGTTTCATCGTCAATAAGAAGGTCCAAGGGATACAGTAAACATATAGTGAAGCATCGGAATCTAAAACTGGTCTCACAGGAAATGTTCAAAAGATAGTCAGTAAGAAGAGTCAGTCTTCTTGTACTTAAGTCGGCGTTGTGCCTTTTGTATTTAATTCCGATGCAATTTCTGTGTTTCATTGTCAATAAGAAGGTCCAAGGGATACAGTAAACATATAGTGAAGCATCGGAATCTAAAACTGATATAACAGGAAATGTTCAAAAGATAGTCAGTAAGAAGAGTCAGTCTTCTAGTACTTAAGTCGGCATTGTGCTTTTGTATTTAATTCCGATGGAATTTCAGTGTTTCATCGTCAATAAGAAGGTCAGAGGGATACAGTGAACCTGAAGTGAAGCATCGGAATCTATAACTAGTGTCACAGGAATGGTTCAAAAGATAGACAGTAAGAAGAGTCAGTTTTCTTGTACTTAAGCCGGCATTGTGCTTTTGTATTTAATTCCGATGCAATATCTGTATTTCATCTTCAATAAGACGCTCAGAGGGATACATTAAACCTGAAGTGATGCATCGGAATCTATAACTAGTGTCACAGGAATGGTTCAAAACATAGACAGTAAGAAGAGTCAGTTTTCTTGTACATTAGTCGGCATTGTGCCATTTCTTTTTAATTCCGAGCAAATTTTTGTGTTTCATCGTCAATAAGAAGGTCTGATGGATACAGTAGACCTGAAGTGAAGCATCGGAAGCTATAACTAGTGTCACATGAATGGTTCAAAACATAGACAGTAAGAAGAGTCAGTTTTCTTGTACTTAAGTCAGCATTGTGCTTTTTGTAATTGATTTCGATGCGATTTCTGAGATTCATCGTCAATAAGAATGTCAGAGGGATACAGTAAACCTGAAGTGAAGCATCGGAATCTAAATCTAGTGTCACAGGAATGATTCAAAACATAGACAGTAAGAAGAGTCAGTTTTCTTGTACTTAAGTTGGCATTGTGCCTTTTGTATTTAATTCCGATGCAATATCTGTGTTTCATCTTCAATAAGAAGTCAGAGGGATACAGTAAACCTGAAGTGAAGCATCGGAATCTGTAACTAGTGTCACAGGAATGGTTCAATACATAGACACTATGAAGAGTCAGTTTTCTTGTACTTAAGTCGGCATTGTGCATATTGTATTTAATTCCGATGCAATTTCTGTCTTTCGTAGTCAATAAGAAGGTCAGAGGGATACAGTAACCCTGAAGTGAAGCATCGGAATCTATAACTAATGTCACAGGGATGGTTCAAAACATAGACAGTAAGAAGAGTCAGCTTTCTTGTACTTAAGTCGGCATTGTGCATTTTATATTTAATTCCGTTGCAATTTCTGTGTTTCATTGTCAATAAGACGGTCAGAGGGATACAGTAAACCTGAGGTGAAGCATCGGAATCTATAACTAGTGTCACAGGAATGGTTCAAAACATAGACAGTAAGAAGAGTCAGTTTTCTTGTACTTAAGTCGACATTGTGCCTTTTCTATTCAATTCCGAAGCAATTTCCGTGTTTCATCGTCAATATCAAGGTCAGAGGGATACTGTAAACCTGAAGTGAAGCATCGGAATCTATAACTAGTGTCACAGGAATGATTCAAAGCATAGACAGTAAGAAGAGTCAGATTACTTGTACTTAAGTTGGCATTGTTCCTTTTGTATTAAATTCCGATGAAATTTCTGTGTTCCATCGCCAATAAGAAGGTCAGAGGGATACAGTAAACCTGAAGTGAAGCATCGGAATCTATAACTAGTGTCACAGGAATGGTTCAAAGCATTGACAGTAAAAAGAGTCAGTTTTCTTGTACTTAAGTCAGCATTGTGACTTTTCTATTTAATTCCGATGCAATTTCTGTGTTTCTTCGTCAATAAGAAGGTCAGAGGGATACTTAAAAATGAAGTGAAGCATCGGTATCTATATCTAGTGTCACAGGAATATTTCAAAACATAGGCAATAAGAAGAGTCAGTTTTCTTGTACATTAGTCGGCATTGTGCTTTTGTATTTAACTCCGATGCAATTTCTGTGTTTCTTCGTCAATAAGAGGGTCAGAGGGATACAGTTAACATGAAGTGAAGCATCGGAATCTATAACTAGTGTCACAGGAATGGTTCAAAACATGGACAGTAAGAAGAGTCAGTTTTCTTGTACTTAAGTCGGCATAGTGCCTTTTGTAATTAATTCCGATGCATTTTCTGTGTTTCATCGTCAATAAGAAGGTCCAAGGGATACAGTAAACCTGAAGTGAAGCATCGGAATCTATAACTAGTGTCACAGGACTGGTTTAAAACATAGACAGTAAGAAGAGTCAGTCTTCTTGTATATAAGTCGGCATTCTGCCTTTTGTATTTAATTCCGATGCAATTTCTGTGTTTCATCGTCAATAAGAAGATCAGAGGGATACAGTAAACCTGAAGAGAAGCATTGGAATCTATAACTAGTGTCACATGAATGTTTCAAACATAGACGGTAAGAAGAGTCACTTTACTTGTACTTATGTCGGCATTGTGACTTTTGTATTTAATTCCCATACAATTTCTGTGTTTCATCGTTAATAAGAAGGTCCAAGGGATACAGTAAACATATAGTGAAGCATCGGAATCTATAACTAGTGTCACAGGAATGCTTCAAAACATAGACAGTAAGAAGAGTCAGTTTTCTTGTACTTAAGTCTGCTTTGTGCCTTATGTATTTCATTCCGATGCAATTTCCGTGTTTCACCTTCAATAAGAAGGTCAGAGGGATACAGTAAACCTGAAGTGAAGCATAGGAATCTATAACTAGTGTCACAGAAATGGTTCAAAACACAGACAGTAAGAAGAGTCAGTTTTCTTGTACTTAAGTCGGCATCGTTCCTTTTCTACTTAATTCCGATGCAATTTCTATGTTTCATCGTCAATAAGGAGGTCAGAGGGATACAGTATACCTGAAGTGAAGCATCGGAATCTATAACTAGTGTCACAGGAATGGATCAAAACATTGACAGTAAGAAGAGTCAGTTTTCTTGTACTTAAGTCTGCTTTGTGCCTTTTGTATTTAATTCCAAAGCAATTTCTGTTTTTCATCGTCAATAAGAATGTCAGAGGAATACAGTGAACCTGAAGTCAAGCATCGGAATCTATAACTAGTGTCACAGGAATGGTTTAAATCATAGACAGTAAGAAGAGTCACTTTTCTTGTACTTAAGTCGGCATTGTGCCTTTTGTATTTAATTACGATGCAATTTCTGTGTTTCATCGTCAATGGGAAGGTCAGGGGGATACAGTAAACGTGAAGTGAAGCATCGGAATCTATAACTAGTGTCACAGGAATGGTTCAAGACGTAGACAGTAAGCAGAGTCAGTTTTCTTGTACTTAAGTCGGCATTGTGCCTTTTGTATTTAATTCCGATGCAATTTCTGTGTTTCATCGTCAATAAGAAGGTCAGAGGGATACAGTAAACCTAAAGTGAAGCATCGGGATCTATAACTACTGTCACAGGAATGGTTCAAGGCGTAGACAGTAAGAAGAGTCAGTTTTCTTGTACTTAAGTCGGCATTGTGCCTTTTGTATTTAATTCCGATGCAATTTCTGTGTTTCATCGTCAATAAGAAGGTCAGAGGGATACAGTAAACCTGAAGTGAAGCATCGGAAACTATAACTTGTGTCACACGAATGGTTCAAAACATAGACAGTAAGAAGAGTCAGTTTTCTTGAACTTAAGTCGGTATTGTGCTTTTTGTATTTAATTCCGATGCAAATTCTGTGTTCATCGTCAATAAGAAGGTCAGAGGGATACAGTAAACCTGAAGTGAAGCATCGGAATCTATAACTAGTGTCACACGAGTGGTTCAAATCATAGACCGTAAGAGGAGTCAGTCTTCTTGTACTTAAGTCTGCATTGTGCATTTTGTATTTAATTCCGATGCATTTTCTGTGTTTCATCGTCGATAAGAAGGTCAGAGGGATACAGTAAACCTGAAGTGAATCATCGGAATCTATAACTAGTGTCACACGAATGGTTCAAATCATTGACTGTAAGAGGAGTCAGTTTTCTTGTACTTAAGTCGGCATTGTGCCTTTGGAATATAACTCCGATGCAATTCCTGAGTTTCATCGTCAAGATGAAGGTCAGAGGGATACAGTAAACCTGAAGTGAAGCTGCAGAATCTATAACTAGTGTCACAGAAATGGTTCAAAACATAGACAGGAAGAAGAGTCAGTTTTCTTGTACTTAAGTCTGCATTGTGCTTTTTGTATTTAATTTCGATGCATTGTCTGTGTTTCATCGTCAATAAGAAGGTCAGAGGGATACAGTAAACATGAAGTGAAGCATCGGAATCTATAACTAGTGTCAAAGGAATGGTTCAAAAACATAAACAGTAAGAAGAGTCAGTTTTCTTGTACTTAAGTCTGCATTGTGCTTTTTGTATTTAATTCCGATGCATTGTCTGTGTTTCATCGTCAATAAGAAGGTCAGAGGGATACAGTAAACATGAAGTGAAGCATCGTAATCTATAACTAGTGTCACAGGAATGGTTCAAAACATAGACTGTAAGTGGAGTCAGTTTTCTTTTACTTAAGTTGCATTGTGCTTTTTGTATTTAATTCCGATACGTTTTCTGTGTTTCATCGTCAATAAGAAGGTCAGAGGGATACAGTAAACCTGAAGTGAAGCATCGGAATCTAAATCTAGTGTCACAGGAACGGTTCAAAGCATAGACATTAAGAAGAGTCAGTTTTCTTGTACTTAAGTCGGCTTTGTGCCTTTTGTATTTAATTCCGAAGCAATATCTGTGTATCATCGTCAACAAGAAGGTCAGAGGGATACAGTAAACCTGCAGTAAAGCATCGGAATCTATAACTAGTGTCACATGAATGGTTCAAAGCATAGACCTTAAGAAGAGTCAGTTTTCTTGTACTTAAGTCGGCATTGTGCCTTTTGTATTAAATTCGGATGCAATTTCTGTATTTCATCGTCAATAAGAGGGTCAGAGGGATACAGTAAACATGAAGTGAAGCATCGGAATCCATAACTAGTGTCACAGGAATGGTTGAGAGCATAGACAGTAAGAAGAGTCAGTTTTCTTGTACTTAAGTCGGCATTGTACCTTTTGAATTTAACTCCCATGCAATTTCTGTGTTTCATCGTCAATAAGAAGGTCAGAGGATTACAGTAAACCTGAAGTGAAGCATCGGAATCTATAACTAGTGTCACTGGAATGGTTCAAAACATAGACAGTAAGAAGAGTCAGTTTTCTTGTACTTAAGTCGGCATTGTGCCTTTTGTATTGAATTCCGATGCAATTTCGGTGTTCATCGTCAATAAGAAGGTCAGAGGGATACAGTAAACCTGAAGTGAAGCATCGCAATCTATAACTAGTGTCACACGAATGGTTCAAAACATAGACCGTAAGAGGAGTCAGTCTTCTTGTACTTAAGTCTGCATTGTGCTTTTTGTATTTAATTCCGATGCATTTTCTGTGTTTCATCGTTGATAAGAAGGTCAGAGGGATACAGTAAACCTGAAGTGAAGCATCGGAATCTATAACTAGTGTCACACGAATGGTTCAAACCATTGACTATAAGAGGAGTCAGTTTTTTTTACTTAAGTCGGCATTGTGCCTTTTGAATATAACTCCGATGCAATTTCTGAGTTTCATCGTCAAGAAGAAGGTCAGAGGGATACAGTAAACCTGAAGTGAAGCAGCAGAATCTATAATTAGTGTCACAGGAATGGTTCAAAGCATAGACAGTAAGTAGAGTCAGTTTTCTTGTACTTAAGTCTGCTTTGTGCCTTTTGTATTTAATTCCAAAGCAATTTCTGTGTTTCATCGTCAATAAGAACGTCAGAGGAATACAGTAAACCTGAAGTCAAGCATCGGAATCTATAACTAGTGTCACAGGAATGGTTCAAATCATAGACAGTAAGAAGAGTCAGTTTTCTTGTACTTAAGTCGGCATTGTGCCTTTTGTATTTAATTACGATGCAATTTCTGTGTTTCATCGTCAATGGGAAGGTCAGGGGGATACAGTAAACGCGAAGTGAAGCATCGGAATCTATAACTAGTGTCACAGAAATGGTTCAAGACGTAGACTGTAAGCAGAGTCAGTTTTCTTGTACTTAAGTCGGCATTGTGCCTTTTGTATTTAATTCCGATGCAATTTCTGTGTTTCATCGTCAATAAGAAGGTCAGAGGGATACAGTAAACCTAAAGCGAAGCATCGGGATCTATAACTACTGTCACAGGAATGGTTCAAGACGTAGACAGTAAGAAGAGTCAGTTTTCTTATACTTAAGTCGGCATTGTGCCTTTTGTATTTAATTACGATGCAATTTCTGTGTTTCATCGTCAATAAGAAGGTCAGAGGGATACAGTAAACCTGAAGTGAAGCATCGGAAACTATAACTTGTGTCACACGAATGGTTCAAAACATAGACAGTAAGAAGAGTCAGTTTTCTTGTACTTAAGTCGGTATTGTGCTTTTTGTATTTAATTCCGATGCAATTTCTGTGTTCATCGTCAATAAGAAGGTCAGAGGGATACAGTAAACCTGAAGTGAAGCATCGGAATCTATAACTAGTGTCACACGAGTGGTTCAAATCATAGACCGTAAGAGGAGTCAGTCTTCTGGTACTTAAGTCTGCATTGTGCATTTTGTATTTAGTTCCGATGCATTTTCTGTGTTTCATCGTCGATAAGAAGGTCAGAGGGATACAGTTAACCTGAAGTGAATCATCGGAATCTATAACTAGTGTCACACGAATGGTTCAAACCATTGACTGTAAGAGGAGTCAGTTTTCTTGTACTTAAGTCGGCATTGTGCCTTTGGAATATAACTCCGATGCAATTTCTGAGTTTCATCGTCAAGAAGAAGGTCAGAGGGATACAGTAAACCTGAAGTGAAGCAGCAGAATCTATAATTAGTGTCACAGGAATGGTTCAAAACATAGACAGTAAGTAGAGTCAGTTTTCTTGTACTTAAGTCTGCATTGTGCTTTATGTATTTAATTCCGATGCATTGTCTGTCTTTCATCGTCAATACGAAGGTCAGAGGGATACAGTAAACATGAAGTGAAGCATCGGAATCTATAACTAGTGTCAAAGGAATGGTTCAAAACATAGACAGTAAGAAGAGTCAGTTTTCTTGTACTTAATTCGGCGTTGTGCCTTTTGTATTTAATTCCGATGAAATTTCCATGTTTCATCGTCAATAAGAAGGTCAGAGGGATACAGTAAACCTGAAGTGAAGCATCGGAATCTATAACTAGTGTCACAGGAATGGTTCAAACATAGACAGTAAGAAGAGTCAATTTTCTTGTACTTAAGTCGGCATTGAGCCTTTTGTATTTAATTCCGATGCAATTTCTGTGTTTGCATCGTCAATAAAATGGTCAGAGGGATACAGTAAACCTGAAGTGAAGCATCGGAATCTATAACTAGTGTCACAGGAATGGTTCAAAACATAGACTGTAAGTGGAGTCAGATTTCTTTTACTTAAGTCTTCATTGTGCATTTTGTATTAAATTCCGTTGCATTTTCTGTGTTTCATCGTCAATAAGAAGGTCAGAGGGATACAGTAAACCTGAAGGGAAGCATCGAAATCTAAATCTAGTGTCACAGGAACGGTTCAAAGCATAGACAGTAAGAAGAGTCAGTTTTCTTGTACTTAAGTCGGCATTGTGCCATTTGTATTTAATTCCGAAGCAATATCTGTGTATCATCGTCAACAAGAAGGTCAGAGGGATACAGTAAACCTGTAGTAAAGCATCGGAATCTATAACTAGTGTCACATGAATGGTTCAAAACATAGACAGTAAGAAGAGTCAGTTTTCTTGTACTTAAGTCGGCATTGTGCCTTTTGTATTAAATTCTGTTTCAATTTCTGTGTTTCATCGTCAATAAGAAGATCAGAGGGATACAGTAAACGTGAAGTGAAGCATCGGAATCCATAACTAGTGTCACAGGAATGGTTGAAAACATAGACAGTAAGAAGAGTCAGTTTTCTTGTACTTAAGTCGGCATTGTACCTTTTGAATTTAACTCCGATTCAATTTCTGTGTTTCATCGTCAATAAGAAGGTCAGAGGAATACAGTAAACCTGAAGTGAAGCATCTTAATCTATAACTAGTGTCACAGGAATGGTTCAAAACATAGACAGTAAGAAGAGTCAGTTTTCTTGTACTTAAGTCGGCATTGTGCCTTTTGTATTTAATTCCGATGCAATTTCTGTGTTCATCGTCAATAAGAAGGTCAGAGGGATACAATAAACCTCAAGAAAGCATCGGAATCTACAACTAGTGTCACACTAATGGTTCAAAACATAGACCGTAGGAGTAGTCTGTCTTCTAGTACTTAAGTCTGCATTGTGTTTTTGTGTTTAATTCCGATGCATTTTCTGTGTTTCATCGTCGATAAGATGGTCAGAGGGATACAGTAAACCTGAAGTGAAGCATCGGAATCTATAACTTGTGTCACACGAATGGTTCAAACCATTGACTGTAAGAGGAGTCAGTTTTCTTGTACTTAAGTCGGCATTGTGCCTTTTTAATATAACTCCGATGAAATTTCTGAGTTTCATCGTCAAGAAGAAGGTCAGAGGGATACAGTAAACCTGAAGAGAAGCAGCAGAATCTATATCTAGTGTCACAGGAATGGTTCAAAACATAGACAGTAATAAGAGTCACTTTTCTTGTACTTAAGTCTGCATTGTGCTTTTTGTATTTAATTCCGATGCATTGTCTGTGTTTCGTCGTCAATAAGAATCTCAGAGGGATACAGTAAACCTGAAGTGAAGCATCGGAATCTATAACTAGTGTCACAGGAATGGTTCAAACATAGACAGTAAGAAGAGTCAGTTTTCTTGTACTTAAGTCGGCATTGTGCCTTTTGTATTTAATTCCGATGCAATTTCTGTGTTTCATCATCAATAAGGTGGTCAGAGGGATACAGCAAACCTGAAGTGAAGCATCGGAATCTATAACTAGTGTCACAAAAATGGTTCAAATCACAGCCAGTAAGAAGAGTCAGTTTTCTTGTACTGAAGTCGGCATTGTGCCTTTTGTATTTAATTCCGATGCAATTTCAGTGTTTCATCGTCAATAAGAAGGTCAGAGGGAACTAGTGAACATGAAGTGAAGCATCGGAATCTATAACTAGTGTCACAGGAATGGTTCAAAACATAGACAGTAAGAAGAGTCAGTTTTCTTGTACTTAAGTCGGCATTGTGCCTTTTGTATTTAATTCCGATGCAATTTCTGTGTTTCATCGTCAATGGGAAGGTCAGGGGGATACAGTAAACGTGAAGTGAAGCATTGGAATCTATAACTAGTGTCACAGGAATGGTTCAAGACGTAGACGGTAAGCAGAGTCAGTTTTCTTGTACTTAAGTCGGCATTGTGCCTTTTGTATTTAATACCGATGCAATTTCTGTGTTTCATCGTCAATAACAAGGTCAGAGGGATACAGTAAACCTAAAGTGAAGCATCGGGATCTATAACTACTGTCACAGGAATAGTTCAAGGCGTAGATAGTAAGAAGAGTCAGTTTTCTTGTACTTAAGTCGGCATTGTGCCTTTTGTATTTAATTCCGATGCAATTTCTGTGTTTCATCGTCAATAAGAAGGTCAGAGGGATACAGTAAACCTGAAATGAAGCATCGGAATCTATAACTAGTGTCACACGAATGGTTCAAAACATAGACAGTAAGAAGAGTCAGTTTTCTTGTACTTAAGTCTGCATTGTGCTTTATGTATTTAATCCCGATGCATTGTCTGTCTTTCATCGTCAATAAGAAGGTCAGAGGGATACAGTAAACATGAAGTGAAGCATCGGAATCTATAACTAGTGTCAAAGGAATGGTTCAAAACATAGACAGTAAGAAGAGTCAGTTTTCTTGTACTTAAGTCGGCGTTGTGCCTTTTGTATTTAATTCCGATGCAATTTCTCTGTTTCATAGCCAATAAGGTGGTCAGAGGGATACAGCAAACCTGAAGTGAAGCATCGGAATCTATAACTAGTGTCACAGGAATGGTTCAAACATAGACAGTAAGAAGAGTCAATTTTCTTGTACTTAAGTCGGCATTGAGCCTTTTGTATTTAATTCCGATGCAATTTCTGTGTTTGCATCGTCAATAAAATGGTCAGAGTGATGCAGTAAACCTGAAGTGAAGCATCGGAATCTATAACTAGTGTCACAGGAATGGTTCAAAACATAGACTGTAAGTGGAGTCAGATTTCTTTTACTTAAGTCTTCATTGTGCATTTTGTATTAAATTCCGTTGCATTTTCTGTGTTTCATCGTCAATAAGAAGGTCAGAGGGATACAGTAAACCTGAAGTGAAGCATCCAAATCTAAATCTAGTGTCACAGGAACGGTTCAAAGCATAGACAGTAAGAAGAGTCAGTTTTCTTGTACTTAAGTTGGCATTGTGCCTTTTGCATTTAATTCCGAAGCAATATCTGTGTATCATCGTCAACAAGAAGGTCAGAGGGATACAGTAAACCTATAGTAAAGCATCGGAATCTATAACTAGTGTCACATGAATGGTTCAACACATAGACAGTAAGAAGAGTCATTTTTCTTGTACTTAAGTCGGCATTGTGCCTTTTGTATTAAATTCCGATTCAATTTCTGTGTTTCATCGTCAATAAGACGATCAGAGGGATACAGTAAACATGAAGTAAAGCATCGGAATCCATAACTAGTGTCACAGGAATCGTTGAAAACATAGACAGTAAGAAGAGTCAGTTTTCTTGTACTTAAGTCGGCATTGTACCTTTTGAATTTAACTCCGATTCAATTTCTGTGTTTCATCGTCAATAAGAAGGTCAGAGGAATACAGTAAACCTGAAGTGAAGCATCTTAATCTATAACTAGTGTCACAGGAATGGTTCAAAACATAGACAGTAAGAAGAGTCAGTTTTCTTGTACTTAAGTCGGCATTCTGCCTTTTGTATTTAATTCCGATGCAATTTCTGTGTTCATCGTCAATAAGAAGGTCAGAGGGATACAATAAACCTCAAGAAAGCATCGGAATCTACAACTAGTGTCACACTAATGGTTCAAAACATAGACCGTAAGAGTAGTCTGTCTTCTAGTACTTAAGTCTGCATTGTGTTTTTGTGTTTAATTCCGATGCATTTTCTGTGTTTCATCGTCGATAAGATGGTCAGAGGGATACAGTAAACCTGAAGTGAAGCATCGGAATCTATAACTTGTGTCACACGAATGGTTCAAACCATTGACTGTAAGAGGAGTCAGTTTTCTTGTACTTAAGTCGGCATTG
Organism: Schistocerca piceifrons; assembly: GCF_021461385.2. Taxonomy (NCBI): domain Eukaryota; kingdom Metazoa; phylum Arthropoda; class Insecta; order Orthoptera; family Acrididae; genus Schistocerca; species Schistocerca piceifrons. Next base: position 69,976 of record NW_025727943.1, read on the forward strand.
TGCCTTTTTAATATAACTCCGATGAAATTTCTGAGTTTCATCGTCAAGAAGAAGGTCAGAGGGATACAGTAAACCTGAAGAGAAGCAGCAGAATCTATATCTAGTGTCACAGGAATGGTTCAAAACATAGACAGTAATAAGAGTCACTTTTCTTGTACTTAAGTCTGCATTGTGCTTTTTGTATTTAATTCCGATGCATTGTCTGTGTTTCGTCGTCAATAAGAATCTCAGAGGGATACAGTAAACCTGAAGTGAAGCATCGGAATCTATAACTAGTGTCACAGGAATGGTTCAAACATAGACAGTAAGAAGAGTCAGTTTTCTTGTACTTAAGTCGGCATTGTGCCTTTTGTATTTAATTCCGATGCAATTTCTGTGTTTCATCATCAATAAGGTGGTCAGAGGGATACAGCAAACCTGAAGTGAAGCATCGGAATCTATAACTAGTGTCACAAAAATGGTTCAAATCACAGCCAGTAAGAAGAGTCAGTTTTCTTGTACTGAAGTCATCATTGTGCCTTTTGTATTTAATTCCGATGCAATTTCAGTGTTTCATCGTCAATAAGAAGGTCAGAGGGAACTAGTGAACATGAAGTGAATCATCGGAATCTATAACTAGTGTCACAGGAATGGTTCAAAACATAGACAGTAAGAAGAGTCAGTTTTCTTGTACTTAAGTCGGCATTGTGCCTTTTGTATTTAATTCCGATGCAATTTCTGTGTTTCATCGTCAATGGGAAGGTCAGGGGGATACAGTAAACGTGAAGTGAAGCATTGGAATCTATAACTAGTGTCACAGGAATGGTTCAAGACGTAGACGGTAAGCAGAGTCAGTTTTCTTGTACTTAAGTCGGCATTGTGCCTTTTGTATTTAATACCGATGCAATTTCTGTGTTTCATCGTCAATAACAAGGTCAGAGGGATACAGTAAACCTAAAGTGAAGCATCGGGATCTATAACTACTGTCACAGGAATAGTTCAAGGCGTAGATAGTAAGAAGAGTCAGTTTTCTTGTACTTAAGTCGGCATTGTGCCTTTTGTATTTAATTCCGATGCAATTTCTGTGTTTCATCGTCAATAAGAAGGTCAGAGGGATACAGTAAACCTGAAATGAAGCATCGGAATCTATAACTAGTGTCACACGAATGGTTCAAAACATAGACAGTAAGAAGAGTCAGTTTTCTTGTACTTAAGTCTGCATTGTGCTTTATGTATTTAATCCCGATGCATTGTCTGTCTTTCATCGTCAATAAGAAGGTCAGAGGGATACAGTAAACATGAAGTGAAGCATCGGAATCTATAACTAGTGTCAAAGGAATGGTTCAAAACATAGACAGTAAGAAGAGTCAGTTTTCTTGTACTTAAGTCGGCGTTGTGCCTTTTGTATTTAATTCCGATGCAATTTCTATGTTTCATAGCCAATAAGGTGGTCAGAGGGATACAGCAAACCTGAAGTGAAGCATCGGAATCTATAACTAGTGTCACAGGAATGGTTCAAACATAGACAGTAAGAAGAGTCAATTTTCTTGTACTTAAGTCGGCATTGAGCCTTTTGTATTTAATTCCGATGCAATTTCTGTGTTTGCATCGTCAATAAAATGGTCAGAGGGATGCAGTAAACCTGAAGTGAAGCATCGGAATCTATAACTAGTGTCACAGGAATGGTTCAAAACATAGACTGTAAGTGGAGTCAGATTTCTTTTACTTAAGTCTTCATTGTGCATTTTGTATTAAATTCCGTTGCATTTTCTGTGTTTCATCGTCAATAAGAAGGTCAGAGGGATACAGTAAACCTGAAGTGAAGCATCCAAATCTAAATCTAGTGTCACAGGAACGGTTCAAAGCATAGACAGTAAGAAGAGTCAGTTTTCTTGTACTTAAGTTGGCATTGTGCCTTTTGCATTTAATTCCGAAGCAATATCTGTGTATCATCGTCAACAAGAAGGTCAGAGGGATACAGTAAACCTATAGTAAAGCATCGGAATCTATAACTAGTGTCACATGAATGGTTCAACACATAGACAGTAAGAAGAGTCAGTTTTCTTGTACTTAAGTCGGCATTGTGCCTTTTGTATTAAATTCCGATTCAATTTCTGTGTTTCATCGTCAATAAGACGATCAGAGGGATACAGTAAACATGAAGTAAAGCATCGGAATCCATAACTAGTGTCACAGGAATCGTTGAAAACATAGACAGTAAGAAGAGTCAGTTTTCTTGTAGTTAAGTCGGCATTGTACCTTTTGAATTTAACTCCGATTCAATTTCTGTGTTTCATCGTCAATAAGAAGGTCAGAGGAATACAGTAAACCTGAAGTGAAGCATCTTAATCTATAACTAGTGTCACAGGAATGGTTCAAAACATAGACAGTAAGAAGAGTCAGTTTTCTTGTACTTAAGTCGGCATTCTGCCTTTTGTATTTAATTCCGATGCAATTTCTGTGTTCATCGTCAATAAGAAGGTCAGAGGGATACAATAAACCTGAAGTGAAGCATCGGAATCTATAACTAGTGTCACACTAATGGTTCAAAACATAGACCGTAAGAGTAGTCAGTCTTCTAGTACTTAAGTCTGCATTGTGTTTTTGTGTTTAATTCCGATGCATTTTCTGTGTTTCATCGTCGATAAGATGGTCAGAGGCATACAGTAAACCTGAAGTGAAGCATCGGAATCTATAACTTGTGTCACACGAATGGTTCAAACCATTGACTGTAAGAGGAGTCGGTTTTCCTGTACTTAAGTCGGCATTGTGCCTTTTTAATATAAATCCGATGCAATTTCTGAGTATCATCGTCAAGAAGAAGGTCAGAGGGATACAGTAAACCTGAAGTGAAGCAGCAGAATCTATATCTAGTGTCACAGGAATGGTTCAAAACATAGACAGTAATAAGTGTCACTTTTCCTGTACTTAAGTCTGCATTGTGCTTTTTGTATTTAATTCCGATGCATTGTCTGTGTTTCGTCGTCAATAAGAAGGTCAGAGGGATACAGTAAACCTGAATTGAAGCATCGGAATCTATAACTAGTGTCACAGGAATGGTTCAAACATAGACAGTAAGAAGAGTCAGTTTTCTTGTACTTAAGTCGGCATTGTGCCTTTTGTATTTAATTCCGATGCAATTTCTGTCTTTCATCGTCAATAAGGTGGTCAGAGGGATACAGCAAACCTGAAGTGAAGCATCGGAATCTATAACTAGTGTCACAGAAATGGTTCAAATCACAGCCAGTAAGAAGAGTCAGTTTTCTTGTACTGAAGTCGGCATTGTGCCTTTTGTATTTAATTCCGATGCAATTTCAGTGTGTCATCGTCAATAAGAAGGTCAGAGGGATCTAGTGAACATGAAGTGAAGCATCGGAATCTATAACTAGTGTCACAGGAATGGTTCAAAACATAGCCAGTAAGAAGAGTCAGTTTTCTTGTACTTAAGTCGGCATTGTGCCTTTTGTATTTAATTCCGATGCAATTTCTGTGTTTCATCGTCAATGGGAAGGTCAGGGGGATACAGTAAACGTGAAGTGAAGCATTGGAATCTATAACTAGTGTCACAGGAATGGTTCAAGACGTAGACTGTAAGCAGAGTCTGTTTTCTTGTACTTAAGTCGGCATTGTGCCTTTTGTATTTAATACCGATGCAATTTCTGTGTTTCATCGTCAATAACAAGGTCAGAGGGATACAGTAAACCTAAAGTGAAGCATCGGGATCTATAACTACTGTCACAGGAATGGTTCAAGACGTAGATAGTAAGAAGAGTCAGTTTTCTTGTACTTAAGTCGGCATTGTGCCTTTTGTATTTAATTCCGATGCAATTTCTGTGTTTCATCGTCAATAAGAAGGTCAGAGGGATACAGTAAACCTGAAATGAAGCATCGGAATCCATAACTAGTGTCACACGAATGGTTCAAAACATAGACAGTAAGAAGAGTCAGTTTGCTTGTACTTAAGTCGGCATTGTGCCTTTTGTATTTATTTCCGATGCAATTTCTGTGTTCATCGTCAATAAGAAGGTCAGAGGGATACAGTAAACCTGAAGTGAAGCATCGGAATCTATAACTAGTGTCACACGAATGGTTCAAATCATAGACCGTAAGAGGAGTCAGTCTTCTTGTACTTATGTCTGCATTGTGCTTTTTGTATTTGTATCCGATGCATTTTCTGTGTTTCTTCGTCGATAAGAAGGTCAGAGGGATACAGTAAACCTGAAGTGAAGCATCGGAATCTATAACTAGCGTCACACGAATGGTTCAAACCATTGACTGTAAGAGGAGTCAGTTTTCTTGTACTTAAGTCGGCATTGTGCCTTTTTGATATAACTCCGATGCAATTCCTGAGTTTCATCGTCAAGAAGAAGGTCAGAGGGATACAGTAAACCTGAAGTGAAGCTGCAGAATCTATAACTAGTGTCACAGAAATGGTTCAAAACATAGACAGTAAGAAGAGTCAGTTTTCTTGTACTTAAGTCTGCATTGTGCTTTTTGTATTTAATTCCGATGCATTGTCTGTGTTTCTTCGTCAATAAGAGGGTCAGAGGGATACAGTAAACATGAAGTGAAGCATCGGAATCTATAACTAGTGTCAAAGGAATGGTTCAAAACATAGACAGTAAGAAGAGTCAGTTTTCTTGTACTTAAGTCTGCATTGTGCTTTTTGTATTTAATTCCGATGCATTGTCTGTGTTTCATCGTCAATAAGAAGGTCAGAGGGATACAGTAAACCTGAAGTGAAGCATCGGAATCTATAACTAGTGTCACAGGAATGGTTCAAAACATAGACTGTAAGTGGAGTCAGTTTTCTTTTACTTAAGTCTGCATTGTGCTTTTTGAATGTAATTCCGATGCATTTTCTGTGTTTCATCGTCAATAAGAAGGTCAGAGGGATACAGTAAACCAGAAGAGAAGCATCGGAATCTAAATCTAGTGTCACAGGAACGGTTCAAAGCATAGACATTAAGAAGAGTCAGTTTTCTTGTACTTAAGTCGGCATTGTGCCTTTTGTATTTAATTCCGAAGCAATATCTGTGTATCATCGTCAACAAGAAGGTCAGAGGGATTCAGTAAACCTGAAGTAAAGCATCGGAATCTATAACTAGTGTCACAGGAATGGTACGAAACATAGACTGTAAGTGGAGTCAGTTTTCTTTTACTTAAGTCTGCATTGTGCTTTTTGTATTTAATTCCGATGCATTTTCTGTGTTTCATCGTCAATAAGAAGGTCAGAGGGATACAGTAAACCAGAAGTGAAGCATCGGAATCTAAATCTAGTGTCACAGGAACGGTTCAAAGCATAGACATTAAGAAGAGTCAGTTTTCTTGTACTTAAGTCGGCATTGTGCCTTTTGTATTTAATTCCGAAGCAATATCTGTGTATCATCGTCAACAAGAAGGTCAGAGGGATACAGTAAACCTGTAGTGAGCATCGGAATCGATAACTAGTGTCACATGAATGGTTCAAAGCATAGACAGTAAGAAGAGTCAGTTTTCTTGTACTTAAGTCGGCATTGTGCCTTTTGTATTAAATTCGGATGCAATTTCTGTGTTTCATCGTCAATAAGAAGGTCAGAGGGATACAGTAAACATGAAGTGAAGCATCGGAATCCATAACCAGTGTCACAGCAATGGTTGAGAGCATAGACAGTAAAAAGAGTCAGTTTTCTTGTACTTAAGTCGGCATTGTACCTTTTGGATTTAACTCCGATCGAATTTCTTTGTTTCATCGTCAATACGAAGGTCAGAGGATTACAGTAAACCTGAAGTGAAGCATCGGAATCTATAACTAGTGTCACAGGAATGGTTCAAAACATAGACAGTAAGAAGAGTCAGTTTTCTTGTACTTAAGTCGGCAGTGTGCCTTTTGTATTTAATTCCGATGCAATTTCGGTGTTCATCGTCAATAAGAAGATCAGAGGGATACAGTAAACCCGAAGTGAAGCATCGGAATCTATAACTAGTGTCACACGAATGGTTCAAAACATAGACCGTAAGAGGTGTCAGTCTTCTTGTACTTAAGTCTGCATTGTGCTTTTTGCATTTAATTCCGATGCATTTTCTGTGTTTCATCGTTGATAAGAAGGTCAGAGGGATACAGTAAACCTGAAGTGAAGCATCGGAATCTATAACTAGTGTCACACGAATGGTTCAAACCATTGACCGTAAGAGGAGTCAGTTTTCTTTTACTTAAGTCGGCATTGTGCCTTTTGAATATAACTCCGATGCAATTTCTGAGTTTCATCGTCAAGAAGAAGGTCAGAGGGATACAGTAAACCTGAAGTGAACCAGCAGAATCTATAACTAGTGTCACAGAAATGGTTCAAAACATAGACAGTAAGTAGAGTCAGTTTTCTTGTACTTAAGTCTGCATTGTGCTTTATGTATTTAATTCCGATGCATCGTCTGTCTTTCATCGTCAATAAGAAGGTCAGAGGGATACAGTGAACATGAAGTGAAGCATCGGAATCTATAACTAGTGTCAAAGGAATGGTTCAAAACATAGACAGTAAGAAGAGTCAGTTTTCTTGTACTTAAGTCGGCGTTGTGCCTTTTGTATTTAATTCCGATGCAATTTCTATGTTTCATTGTCAATAAGAAGGTCAGAGGGATACAGTAAACCTGAAGTGAAGCATCGGAATCTATAACTAGTGTCACAGGAATGGTTCAAACATAGGCAGTAAGAAGAGTCAATTTTCTTGTACTTAAGTCGGCATTGTGCCTTTTGTATTTAATTCCGATGGAATTTCTGTGTTTCATCGTCAATAAGATGGTCAGAGGGATACAGTAAACCTGAAGTGAAGCATCGGAATCTATAACTAGTGTCACAGAAATGGTTCAAATCACAGCCAGTAAGAAGAGTCAGTTTTCTTGTACTGAAGTCGGCATTGTGCTTTTTGTATTTAATTCCGATGCATTTTCTGTGTTTCATCGTTGATAAGAAGGTCAGAGGGATACAGTAAACCTGAAGTGAAGCATCGGAATCTATAACTAGTGTCACACGAATGGTTCAAACCATTGACTGTAAGAGGAGTCAGTTTTCTTTTACTTAAGTCGGCATTGTGCCTTTTGAATATAACTCCGATTCAATTTCTGAGTTTCATCGTCAAGAAGAAGGTCAGAGGGATACAGTGAACCTGAAGTGAACCAGCAGAATCTATAACTAGTGTCACAGAAATGGTTCAAAACATAGACAGTAAGTAGAGTCAGTTTTCTTGTACTTAAGTCTGCATTGTGCTTTATGTATTTAATTCCGATGCATCGTCTGTCTTTCATCGTCAATAAGAAGGTCAGAGGGATACAGTGAACATGAAGTGAAGCATCGGAATCTATAACTAGTGTCAAAGGAATGGTTCAAAACATAAACAGTAAGAAGAGTCAGTTTTCTTGTACTTAAGTCGGCGTTGTGCCTTTTGTATTTAATTCCGATGCAATTTCTATGTTTCATCGTCAATAAGAAGGTCAGAGGGATACAGTAAACCTGAAGTAAAGCATCGGAATCTATAACTAGTGTCACAGGAATGGTTCAAACATAGGCAGTAAGAAGAGTCAATTTTCTTGTACTTAAGTCGGCATTGTGCCTTTTGTATTTAATTCCGATGCAATTTCTGTGATCATCGTCAATAAGAAGGTCAGAGGCATACAGTAAACCTGAAGTGAAGCATCGGAATCTACAACTAGTGTCACAGGAATGGTTCAAAACATAGACTGTAAGTGGAGTCAGTTTTCTTTTAGTTAAGTCTTCATTGTGCATTTTGAATTTAATTCCGATGCATTTTCTGTGTTTCATCGTCAATACGAAGGTCAGAGGGATACAGTAAACCTGAAGTGAAGCATCGGAATCTAAATCTAGTGTCACAGGAACGGTTCAAAGCATTGACAGTAAGAAGAGTCAGTTTTCTTGTACTTAAGTCGGCATTGTGCCTTTTGTATTTAATTCCGAAGCAATATCTGTGTATAATCGTCAACAAGAAGGTCAGAGGGATACAGTAAACCTGTAGTAAAGCATCGGAATCTATAACTAGTGTCACACGAATGGTTCAAAACATAGACAGTAAGAAGAGTCAGTTTTCTTGTACTTAAGTCGGCATTGTGCCTTTTGTATTTAATTCCGATGCAATTTCTGTGTTTCATCGTCAATAAGAAGGTCGGAGGGATACAGTAAACCTGAAGTGAAGCGATCGGAATCTATAACTAGTGTCACACGAATGGTTCAATACATAGACAGTAAGAAGAGTCAGTTTTCTTGTACATAAGTCGGCATTGTCCCTTTTGTATTTAATTCCGATGCAATTTCTGTGTTCATCGTCAATAAGAAGGTGTGAGGGAAACAGTAAACCTGAAGTGAAGCATCGGAATCTATAACTAGTGTCACACGAATGGTTCAAATCATAGACCGTAAGAGGAGACAGTCTTCTTGTACTTAAGTCTGCATTGTGCTTTTTGTATTTAATTCCGATGCATTTTCTGTGTTTCATCGTCGATAAAAAGGTCAGAGGGATACAGTAAACCTGAAGTGAATCATCGGAATCTATAACTAGTGTCACACGAATGGTTCAAACCATTGACTGTAAGAGGAGTCAGTTTTCTTGTACTTAAGTCGGCGTTGTGCCTTTTGAATATAACTCCGATGCAATTCCTGAGTTTCATCGTCAAGAAGAAGGTCAGAGGGATACAGTAAACCTGAAGTGAAGCTGCAGAATCTATAACTAGTGCCACAGAAATGGTTCAAATCATAGACAGTAAGAAGAGTCAGTTTTCTTGTACTTAAGTCTGCATTGTGCTTCTTGTATTTAATTCCGATGCATTGTCTGTGTTTTATCGTCAATAAGAAGGTCAGAGGGATACAGTAAACATGAAGTGATGCATCGGAATCTATAACTAGTGTCAAAGGAATGGTTCAAAACATAGACAGTAAGAAGAGTCAGTTTTCTTGTACTTAAGTCTGCATTGTGCTTTTTGTATTTAATTCCGATGCATTGTCTGTGTTTCATCGTCAATAAGAAGGTCAGAGGGATACAGTAAACCTGAAGTGAAGCATCGGAATCTATAACTAGTGTCACAGGAATGGTTCAAAACATAGACTGAAAGTGGAGTCAGTTTTCTTTTACTTAAGTCTGCATTGTGCTTTTTGTATTTAATTCCGATGCATTTTCTGTGTTTCATCGTCAATAAGAAGGTCAGAGGGATACAGTAAACCTGAAGTGAAGCATCGGAATCTAAATCTAGTGTCACAGGAACGGTTCAAAGCATAGACATTAAGAAGAGTCAGTTTTCTTGTACTTAAGTCGGCATTGTGCCTTTTGTATTTAATTCAGAAGCAATATCTGTGTATCATAGTCAACAAGAAGGTCAGAGGGATACAGTAAACTTGTAGTAAAGCATCGGAATCTATAACTAGTGTCACATGAATGGTTCAAAGCATAGACAGTAAGAAGAGTCAGTTTTCTTGTACTTAAACCGGCATTGTGCCTTTTGTATTAAATTCGGATGCAATTTCTGTGTTTCATCGTCAATAAGAAGGTCAGAGGGATACAGTAAACATGAAGTGAAGCATCGGAATCCATAACTAGTGTCACAGGAAAGGTTGAGAGCATAGACAGTAAGAAGAGTCAGTTTTCTTGTACTTAAGTCGGCATTGTACCTTTTGAATTTAACTCCGATGCAATTTCTGTGTTTCATCGTCAATAAGAAGGCCAGAGGATTACAGTAAACCTGAAATGAAGCATCGGAATCTATAACTAGTGTCACAGGAATGGTTCAAAACATAGACAGTAGGAAGAGTCAGTTTTCTTGTACTTAAGTCGGCATTGTGCCTTTTGTATTTAATTCCGATGCAATTTCGGTGTTCATCGTCAATAAGAAGGTCAGAGGGATACAGTAAACCTGAAGTGAAGCATCGGAATCTATAACTAGTGTCACACGAATGGTTCAAAACATAGACCGTAAGAGGAGTCAGTCCTCTTGTACTTAAGTCTGCATTGTGCTTTTTGTATTTAATTCCGATGCATTTTCTGTGTTTCATCGTTGATAAGAAGGTCAGAGGGATACAGTAAACCTGAAGTGAAGCAACCGAATCTATAACTAGTGTCACACGAATGGTTCAAACCATTGACTGTAAGAGGAGTCAGTTTCCTTTTACTTAAGTCGGCATTGTGGCTTTTTAATATAACTCCGATGCAATTTCTGAGTTTCATCGTCAAGAAGAAGGTCAGAGGGATACAGTAAATCTGAAGTGAAGCAGCAGAATCTATAACTTGTGTCACAGGAATGGTTCAAAACATAGACAGTAAGTAGAGTCAGTTTTCTTGTACTTAAGTCTGCATTGTGCTTTATGTATTTAATTCCGATGCATTGTCTGTCTTTCATCGTCAATAAGAAGGTCAGAGGGATACAGTAAACATGAAGTGAAGCATCGGAATCTATAACTAGTGTCACACGAATGGTTCAAATCATAGACCGTAAGAGGAGACAGTCTTCTAGTACTTAAGTCTGCATTGTGTTTTTGTATTTAATTCCGATGCATTTTCTGTGTTTCATCGTCGATAAGATGGTCAGAGGGATACAGTAAACCTGAAGTGAAGCATCGGAATCATTAACTAGTGTCACAAGAATGGTTCAAACCATTGACTGTAAGAGGAGTCAGTTTTCTTGTACTTAAGTCGGCATTGTGGTTTTTTAATATAACTCCGATGCAATTTCTGAGCTTCATCGTCAAGAAGAAGGTGAGAGGGATACAGTAAACCTGAAGTGAAGCAGCAGAATCTATAACTAGTGTCACAGGAATGGTTCAAAATATAGACAGCAAGAAGAGTCAGTTTTCTTGTACTTAAGTCGGCATTGTGCCTATTGTATTTAATTCCGATGCAATTTCTGTGTTTCATCGTCAATAAGGTGGTCAGAGGGATACAGCAAACCTGAAGTGAAGCATCGGAATCTATAACTAGTGTCACAGGAATGGTTCAAACATAGACAGTAAGAAGAGTCAGTTTTCTTGTACTTAAGTCGGCATTGTGCCTATTGTATTTAATTCCGATGCAATTTCTGTGTTTCATCGTCAATAAGGTGGTCAGAGGGATACAGCAAACCTGAAGTGAAGCATCGGAATCTATAACTAGTGTCACAGGAATGGTTCAAAGCATAGACTGTAAGACGAGTCAGTTTTCTTGTACTTAAGTCGGCATTGTGCCTTTTGTATTTAATTCCGAAGCAATTTATGTGTTTCATCGTCAACAAGAAGGTCAGAGAGATACAGTAAACCTGTAGCAAAGCATCGGAATCTATAATTAGTGTCTCATGAATGGTTCAAAACATACTCTGTAAGAAGAGTCAGTTTTCTTGTACTTAAGTAGGCATTGTACCTTTTGAATTTAACTCCGATGCAATTTCTGTGTTTCATTGTCAATAAGAAGGTCAGAGGGATACAGTAAACCTGAAGTGAAGCATCGGAATCAATAACTAGTGTCACATGAATGGTTCAAAACATAGACAGTAAGAAGAGTCTGTTTTCTTGTACTTAAGTCGGCATTGTGCCTTTTGTATTTAATTCCGATGCAATTTCTGTGTTTCATCGTCAATAAGACGGTTAGTGGGATACAGTAAACCTGAAGTGAAACATCGGAATCTATAACTAGCGTCACAGGAATGGTTCAAAGCACAGACAGTAAGAAGAGTCAGTTACCTTGTACTTAAGTCGGCATTGTGCCTTTTTTATATAATTCCGAAGCAATTTCTGTGTTTCATCGTCAATAAGAAGGTCAGAGGAATACAGTAAACCTGAAGAGAAGCATCGGAATCTATAACTAGTGTCACACGAATGGTTCAAAACATACTCTGTAAGAAGAGTCAGTTTTCTTGTACTTAAGTAGGCATTGTACCTTTTGAATTTAACTCCGATGCAATTTCTTTGTTTCATTGTCAATAAGAAGGTCAGAGGGATACAGTAAACCTGAAGTGAAGCATCGGAATCAATAACTAGTGTCACAGGAATGGTTCAAAACATAGACAGTAAGAAGAGTCTGTTTTCTTGTACTTAAGTCGGCATTGTGCCTTTTGTATTTAATTCCGATGCAATTTCTGTGTTCATCGTCAATAAGACGGTTAGTGGGATACAGTAAACCTGAAGTGAAACATCGGAATCTATAACTAGCGTCACAGGAATGGTTCAAAGCACAGACAGTAAGAAGAGTCAGTTACCTTGTATTTAAGTCGGCATTGTGCCTTTTTTATTTAATTCCGAAGCAATTTCTGTGTTTCATCGTCAATAAGAAGGTCAGAGGAATACAGTAAACCTGAAGAGAAGCATCGGAATCTATAACTAGTGTCACACGAATGGTTCAAAACATACTCTGTAAGAAGAGTCAGTTTTCTTGTACTTAAGTAGGCATTGTACCTTTTGAATTTAACTCCGATACAATTTCTGTGTTTCATTGTCAATAAGAAGGTCAGAGGGATACAGTAAACCTGAAGTGAAGCATCGGAATCAATAACTAGTGTCACAGGAATGGTTCAAAACATAGACAGTAAGAAGAGTCTGTTTTCTTGTACTTAAGTCGGCATTGTGCCTTTTGTATTTAATTCCGATGCAATTTCTGTGTTCATCGTCAATAAGAAGGTCAGAGGGATACAGTAAACCTGAAGTGAAGCATCGGAATCTATAACTAGTGTCACACGAATGGTTCAAAACATAGACCGTAAGAGGAGTCAGTCTTCTTGTACTTAAGTCTGCATTGTGCTTTTTGTATTTAATTCCGATGCATTTTCTGTGGTTCATCGTCGATAAGAAGGTCAGAGTGATACAGTAAACCTGAAGTGAAGCATCGGAATCTATAACTAGTGTCACACGAATGGTTCAAACCATTGACTGTAAGAGGAGTCAGTTTTCTTGTACTTAAGTCGGCATTGTGCCTTTTGAATATAACCCCGATGCAATTTCTGAGTTTCATCGTCAAGAAGAAGGTCAGAGGGATACAGTAAACCTGAAGTGAAGCAGCAGAATCTATAACTAGTGTCGCAGGAATGGTTCAAAACATAGACAGTAAGAAGAGTCAGTTTTCTTTTACTTAAGTCTGCATTGTGCTTTTTGTATTTAATTCCGATGCATTGTCTGCATTTCATCGTCAATAAGAAGGTCAGAGCGATACAGTAAACATGAAGTGAAGCATCGGAACCTATAACTAGTGTCAAAGGAATGGTTCAAAACATAGACAGTTAGAAGAGTCAGTTTTCTTGTACTTAAGTCGGCGTTGTGCCTTTTGTATTTAATGCCGATTCAATTTCTATGTTTCATCGTCAATAAGAAGGTCAGAGGGATACAGTAAACCTGAAGTGAAGCATCGGAATCTATAACTAGTGTCACAGGATTGGTTCAAACATAGACAGTAAGAAGAGTCAGTTTTCTTGTACTGAAATCGGCATTGTGCCTTTTGTATTTAATTCCAATGCAATTACTGGGTTTCATCGTCAATAAGATGGTAAGAGGGATACAGTAAACCTGAAGTGAAGCATCGGAATCTATAACTGGTGTCACACGAATGGTTCAAACCATTGACTGTAAGAGGAGTCAGTTTTCTTTTACTTAAGTCGGCATTGTGGCTTTTTAATATAACTCCGATGCAATTTCTGAGTTTCATCGTCAAGAAGAAGGTGAGAGTGATACAGTAAACCTGAAGTGAAGCAGCAGAATCTATAACTAGTGTCACAGGAATGGTTCAAACATAGACAGTAAGAAGAGTCACTTTTCTTGTACTTAAGTCTGCATTGTACCTTTTCAATTTAACTCCGATGCAATTTCTGTGTTTCATTGTCAATAAGAAGGTCAGAGGAATACAGTAAACCTGAAGTGAAGCATCTTAATCTATAACTAGTGTCACAGGAATGGTTCAAATCATAGACAGTAAGAAGAAACAGTTTTCTTGTACTTAAGTCGGCATTGTGCCTTTTGTATTTAATTCCGATGCAATTTCTGTGTTCATCGTCAATAAGAAGGTCAGAGGGATACAGTAAACCAGAAGTGAAGCATCGGAATCTATAACTAGTGTCACACTAATGGTTCAAAACATAGACCGTAAGAGTAGTCAGTCTTCTAGTACTTAAGTCTGCATTGTGTTTTTGTATTTAATTCCGATGCATTTTCTGTGTTTCATCGTCGATAAGATGGTCAGAGGGATACAGTAAACCTGAAGTGAAGCATCGGAATCTATAACTAGTGTCACACGAATGGTTCAAAACATTGACTGTAAGAGGAGTCAGTTTTCTTGTACTTAAGTCGGCATTGTGGCTTTTTAATATAACTCCGATGCAATTTCTGAGTTTCATCGTCAAGAAGAAGGTGAGAGAGATACAGTAAACCTGAAGTGAAGCAGCAGAATCTATAACTAGTGTCACAGGAATGGTTCAAAACATAGACAGTAAGAAGAGTCACTTTTCTTGTACTTAAGTCTGCATTGTGCTTTTTGTATTTAATTCCGATGCATTGTCTGTGTTTCATCGTCAATAAGAAGGTCAGAGGGATGCAGTAAACATGAAGTGAAGCATCGGAATCGATAACTAGTGTCACATGAATGGTTCAAAGCATAGACAGTAAGAAGAGTCAGTTCTCTTGTACTTAAATCGGCATTGTGCCTTTTGTATTAAATTCGGATGCAATTTCTGTGTTTCATCGTCAATAAGAGGGTCAGAGGGATACAGTAAACATGAAGTGAAGCATCGGAATCCATAACTAGTGTCACAGGAAAGGTTGAGAGCATAGACAGTAAGAAGAGTCAGTTTTCTTGTACTTAAGTCGGCATTGTACCTTTTGAATTTAACTCCGATGCAATTTCTGTGTTTCATCGTCAATAAGAAGGCCAGAGGATTACAGTAAACCTGAAATGAAGCATCGGAATCTATAACTAGTGTCACAGGAATGGTTCAAAACATAGACAGTAGGAAGAGTCAGTTTTCTTGTACTTAAGTCGGCATTGTGCCTTTTGTATTTAATTCCGATGCAATTTCGGTGTTCATCGTCAATAAGAAGGTCAGAGGGATACAGTAAACCTGAAGTGAAGCATCGGAATCTATAACTAGTGTCACACGAATGGTTCAAAACATAGACCGTAAGAGGAGTCAGTCCTCTTGTACTTAAGTCTGCATTGTGCTTTTTGTATTTAATTCAGATGCATTTTCTGTGTTTCATCGTTGATAAGAAGGTCAGAGGGATACAGTAAACCTGAAGTGAAGCAACCGAAACTATAACTAGTGTCACACGAATGGTTCAAACCATTGACTGTAAGAGGAGTCAGTTTTCTTTTACTTAAGTCGGCATTGTGTATTTTTAATATAACTCCGATGCAATTTCTGAGTTTCATCGTCAAGAAGAAGGTCAGAGGGATACAGTAAACCTGAAGTGAAGCAGCAGAATCTATAACTTGTGTCACAGGAATGGTTCAAAACATAGACAGTAAGTAGAGTCAGTTTTCTTGTACTTAAGTCTGCATTGTGCTTTATGTATTTAATTCCGATGCATTGTCTGTCTTTCATCGTCAATAAGAAGGTCAGAGGGATACAGTAAACATGAAGTGAAGCATCGGAATCTATAACTAGTGTCACACGAATGGTTCAAACCATTGACTGTAAGAGGATACAGTTTTCTTGTACTTAAGTCGGCATTGTGGCTTTTTAATATAACTCCGATGCAATTTCTGAGTTTCATCGTCAAGAAGAAGGTGAGAGGGATACAGTAAACCTGAAGTGAAGCAGCAGAATCTATAACTAGTGTCACAGGAATGGTTCAAAACATAGACAGTAAGAAGAGTCACTTTCCTTGTACTTAAGTCTGCATTGTACCTTTTGAATTTAACTCAGATGCAATTTCTGTGTTTCATCGTCAATAAGTAGGTCAGAGGAATACAGTAAACCTGAAGTGAAGCATCTTAATCTATAACTAGTGTCACAGGAATGGTTCAAATCATAGACAGTAAGAAGAATCAGTTTTCTTGTACTTAAGACGGCATTGTGCCTTTTGTATTTAATTCCGAAGCAATTTATGTGTATCATCGTCAACAAGAAGGTCAGAGAGATACAGTAAACCTGTAGCAAAGCATCGGAATCTATAATTAGTGTCTCATGAATGGTTCAAATCATAGACAGTAAGAAGAGTCAGTTTTCTTGTACTTAAGTCGGCATTGTGCCTTTTGTATTAAATTCCGATGCAATTTCTGTGTTTCATCGTCAATAAGAAGGTCAGAGGGATACAGTAAACCTGAAGTGAAGCATCGGAATCTGTAACTAGTGTCACAGGAATGGTTCAAAGCATAGACAGTAAGAAGAGTCAGTTTTCTTGTACTTAAGTCGGCATTGTGCCTTTTGTATTTAATTCCGATGCAATATCTGTGTTTCATCATCAATAAGAAGGTCAGAGGGATACAGTAAACCTGAAGTGAAGCATCTTAATCTATAACTAGTGTCACAGGAATGGTTCAAATCATAGACAGTAAGAAGAATCAGTTTTCTTGTACTTAAGTCGGCATTGTGCTTTTGTATTTAATTCCGATGCAATTTCTGTGTTCATCGTCAATAAGAAGGTCAGAGGGATACAGTAAACCAGAAGTGAAGCATCGGAATCTATAACTAGTGTCACACTAATGGTTCAAAACATAGACCGTAAGAGTAGTCAGTCTTCTAGTACTTAAGTCTGCATTGTGTTTTTGTATTTAATTCCGACGCATTTTCTGTGTTTCATCGTCGATAAGATGGTCAGAGGGATACAGTAAACCTGAAGTGAAGCATCGGAATCTATAACTAGTGTCACACGAATGGTTCAAACCATTGACTGTAAGAGGAGTCAGTTTTCTTGTACATAAGTCGGCATTGTGGCTTTTTAATATAACTCCGATGCAATTTCTGAGTTTCATCGTCAAGAAGAAGGTGAGAAGGATACAGTAAACCTGAAGTGAAGCAGCAGAATCTATAACTAGTGTCACAGGAATGGTTCAAAACATAGACAGTAAGAAGAGTCACTTTTCTTGTACTTAAGTCTGCATTGTGCTTTTTGTATTTAATTCCGATGCATTGTCTGTGTTTCATCGTCAATAAGAAGGTCAGAGGGATGCAGTAAACATGAAGTGAAGCATCGGAATCTATAACTAGTGTCACATGAATGGTTCAAAGCATAGACAGTAAGAAGAGTCAGTTTTCTTGTACTTAAACCGGCATTGTGCCTTTTGTATTAAATTCGGATGCAATTTCTGTGTTTCATCGTCAATAAGAGGGTCAGAGGGATACAGTAAACATGAAGTGAAGCATCGGAATCCATAACTAGTGTCACAGGAAAGGTTGAGAGCATAGACAGTAAGAAGAGTCAGTTTTCTTGTACTTAAGTCGGCATTGTACCTTTTGAATTTAACTCCGATGCAATTTCTGTGTTTCATCGTCAATAAGAAGGCCAGAGGATTACAGTAAACCTGAAATGAAGCATCGGAATCTATAACTAGTGTCACAGGAATGGTTCAAAACATAGACAGTAGGAAGAGTCAGTTTTCTTGTACTTAAGTCGGCATTGTGCCTTTTGTATTTAATTCCGATTCAATTTCGGTGTTCATCGTCAATAAGAAGGTCAGAGGGATACAGTAAACCTGAAGTGAAGCATCGGAATCTATAACTAGTGTCACACGAATGGTTCAAAACATAGACCGTAAGAGGAGTCAGTCCTCTTGTACTTAAGTCTGCATTGTGCTTTTTGTATTTAATTCAGATGCATTTTCTGTGTTTCATCGTTGATAAGAAGGTCAGAGGGATACAGTAAACCTGAAGTGAAGCAACCGAAACTATAACTAGTGTCACACGAATGGTTCAAACCATTGACTGTAAGAGGAGTCAGTTTTCATTTACTTAAGTCGGCATTGTGGCTTTTTAATATAACTCCGATGCAATTTCTGAGTTTCATCGTCAAGAAGAAGGTCAGAGGGATACAGTAAACCTGAAGTGAAGCAGCAGAATCTATAACTTGTGTCACAGGAATGGTTCAAAACATAGACAGTAAGTAGAGTCAGTTTTCTTGTACTTAAGTCTGCATTGTGCTTTATGTATTTAATTCCGATGCATTGTCTGTCTTTCATCGTCAATAAGAAGGTCAGAGGGATACAGTAAACATGAAGTGAAGCATCGGAATCTATAACTAGTGTCACACGAATGGTTCAAACCATTGACTGTAAGAGGATTCAGTTTTCTTGTACTTAAGTCGGCATTGTGGCTTTTTAATATAACTCCGATGCAATTTCTGAGTTTCATCGTCAAGAAGAAGGTGAGAGGGATACAGTAAACCTGAAGTGAAGCAGCAGAATCTATAACTAGTGTCACAGGAATGGTTCAAAACATAGACAGTAAGAAGAGTCACTTTTCTTGTACTTAAGTCTGCATTGTACCTTTTGAATTTAACTCCGATGCAATTTCTGTGTTTCATCGTCAATAAGTAGGTCAGAGGAATACAGTAAACCTGAAGTGAAGCATCTTAATCTATAACTAGTGTCACAGGAATGGTTCAAATCATAGACAGTAAGAAGAATCAGTTTTCTTGTACTTAAGTCGGCATTGTGCCTTTTGTATTTAATTCCGATGCAATTTCTGAGTTCATCGTCAATAAGAAGGTCAGAGGGATACAGTAAACCTGAAGTGAAGCATCGGAATCTATAACTAGTCTCACACTAACGGTTCAAAACATAGACCGTAAGAGTAGTCAGTCTTCTAGTACTTAAGTCTGCATTGTGTTTTTGTATTTAATTCCGATGCATTTTCTGTGTTTCATCGTCGATAAGATGGTCAGAGGGATACAGTAAACCTGAAGTGAAGCATCGGAATCATTAACTAGTGTCACACGAATGGTTCAAACCATTGACTGTAAGAGGAGTCAGTTTTCTTGTACTTAAGTCGGCATTGTGGTTTTTTAACATAACTCCGATGCAATTTCTGAGCTTCATCGTCAAGAAGAAGGTGAGAGGGATACAGTAAACCTGAAGTGAAGCAGCAGAATCTATAACTAGTGTCACAGGAATGGTTCAAAATATAGACAGCAAGAAGAGCCAGTTTTCTTGTACTCAAGTCGGCGTTGTGCCTTTTTCATTTAATTCCGATGCAATTTCTATGTTTAAACGTCAAGAAGAAGGTCAGAGGGATACAGTAAAACTGAAGTGAAGCATCGGAATCTATAACTAGTGTCACAGGAATGGTTCAAACATAGACAGTAAGAAGAGTCAGTTTTCTTGTACTTAAGTCGGCATTGTGCCTATTGTATTTAATTCCGATGCAATTTCTGTGTTTCATCGTCAATAAGGTGGTCAGAGGGATACAGCAAACCTGAAGTGAAGCATCGGAATCTATAACTAGAGTCACAGGAATGGTTCAAAGCATAGACTGTAAGACGAGTCAGTTTTCTTGTACTTAAGTCGGCATTGTGCCGTTTGTATTTAATTCCGAAGCAATTTATGTGTATCATCGTCAACAAGAAGGTCAGAGAGATACAGTAAACCTGTAGCAAAGCATCGGAATCTATAATTAGTGTCTCATGAATGGTTCAAATCATAGACAGTAAGAAGAGTCAGTTTTCTTGTACTTAAGTCGGCATTGTGCCTTTTGTATTAAATTCCGATGCAATTTCTGTGTTTCAT
The DNA here is from genome assembly GCF_021461385.2 of Schistocerca piceifrons. Lineage (NCBI taxonomy): Eukaryota > Metazoa > Arthropoda > Insecta > Orthoptera > Acrididae > Schistocerca > Schistocerca piceifrons. Next base: position 89,598 of record NW_025727943.1, read on the forward strand.
CGTCAATAAGAAGGTCAGAGGGATACAGTAAACCTGAAGTGAAGCATCGGAATCTGTAACTAGTGTCACAGGAATGGTTCACAGCATAGACAGTAAGAAGAGTCAGTTTTCTTGTACTTAAGTCGGCATTGTGCCTTTTGTATTTAATTCTGATGCAATATCTGTGTTTCATCATCAATAAGAAGGTCAGAGGGATACAGTAAACCTGAAGTGAAGCATCGGAATCTATGACTAGTGTCACAGGAATGGTTCAAAACATAGACTGTTAGAAGAGTTTGTTTTCTTGTACTTAAGTCGGCATTGTGCCTTTTGTATTTAATTCCGATGCAATTTCTGTGTTTCATCGTCAATAAGACGGTTAGTGGGATACAGTAAACCTGAAGTGAAACATCGGAATCTATAACTAGCGGCACAGGAATGGTTCAAAGCACAGACAGTAAGAAGAGTCAGTTACCTTGTACTTAAGTCGGCATTGTGCCTTTTTTATTTAATTCCGAAGCAATTTCTGTGTTTCATCGTCAATAAGAGGGTCAGAGGAATACAGTAAACCTGAAGAGAAGCATCGGAATCTATAACTAGTGTCACACGAATGGTTCAAAACATACTCTGTAAGAAGAGTCAGTTTTCTTGTACTTAAGTAGGCATTGTACCTTTTGAATTTAACTCCGATGCAATTTCTGTGTTTCATTGTCAATAAGAAGGTCAGAGGGATACAGTAAACCTGAAGTGAAGCATCGGAATCAATAACTAGTGTCACAGGAATGGTTCAAAACATAGACCGTAAGAGGAGTCAGTCTTCTTGTACTTAAGTCTGCATTGTGCTTTTTGTATTTAATTCCGATGCATTTTCTGTGTTTCATCGTCGATAAGAAGGTCAGAGTGATACAGTAAACCTGAAGTGAAGCATTGGAATCTATAACTAGTGTCACACGAATGGTTCAAACCATTGACTGTAAGAGGAGTCAGTTTTCTTGTACTTAAGTCGGCATTGTGCCTTTTGAATATAACCCCGATGCAATTTCTGAGTTTCATCGTCAAGAAGAAGGTCAGAGGGATACAGTAAACCTGAAGTGAAGCAGCAGAATCTATAACTAGTGTCGCAGGAATGGTTCAAAACATAGACAGTAAGAAGAGTCAGTTTTCTTTTACTTAAGTCTGCATTGTGCTTTTTGTATTTAATTCCGATGCATTGTCTGCATTTCATCGTCAATAAGAAGGTCAGAGCGATACAGTAAACATAAAGTGAAGCATCGGAATCTATAACTAGTGTCAAAGGAATGGTTCAAAACATAGACAGTTAGAAGAGTCAGTTTCTTGTACTTAAGTCGGCGTTGTGCCTTTTGTATTTTATGCCGATGCAATTTCTATGTTTCATCGTCAATAAGAAGGTCAGAGGGATACAGTAAACCTGAAGTGAAGCATCGGAATCTATAACTAGTGTCACAGGATTGGTTCAAACATAGACAGTAAGAAGAGTCAGTTTTCTTGTACTTAAATCGGCATTGTGCCTTTTGTATTTAATTCCAATGCAATTTCTGTGTTTCATCGTCAATAAGATGGTCAGAGGGATACAGTAAACCTGAAGTGAAGCATCGGGATCTATAACTGGTGTCACACGAATGGTTCAAACCATTGACTGTAAGAGGAGTCAGTTTTCTTTTACTTAAGTCGGCATTGTGGCTTTTTAATATAACTCCGATGCAATTTCTGAGTTTCATCGTCAAGAAGAAGGTGAGAGGGATACAGTAAACCTGAAGTGAAGCAGTAGAATCTATAACTAGTGTCACAGGAATGGTTCAAACATAGACAGTAAGAAGAGTCACTTTTCTTGTACTTAAGTCTGCATTGTACCTTTTCAATTTAACTCCGATGCAATTTCTGTGTTTCATCGTCAATAAGAAGGTCAGAGGAATACAGTAAACCTGAAGTGAAGCATCTTAATCTATAACTAGTGTCACAGGAATGGTTCAAATCATAGACAGTAAGAAGAATCAGTTTTCTTGTACTTAAGACGGCATTGTGCCTTTTGTATTTAATTCCGATGCAATTTCTGTGTTCATCGTCAATAAGAAGGTCAGAGGGATACAGTAAACCAGAAGTGAAGCATCGGAATCTATAACTAGTGTCCCACTAATGGTTCAAAACATAGACCGTAAGAGTAGTCAGTCTTCTAGTACTTAAGTCTGCATTGTGTTTTTGTATTTAATTCCGATGCATTTTCTGTGTTTCATCGTCGATAAGATGGTCAGAGGGATACAGTAAACCTGAAGTGAAGCATCGGAATCTATAACTAGTGTCACACGAATGGTTCAAACCATTGACTGTAAGAGGAGTCAGTTTTCTTGTACTTAAGTCGGCATTGTGGCTTTTTAATATAACTCCGATGCAATTTCTGAGTTTCATCGTCAAGAAGAAGGTGAGAGGGATACAGTAAACCTGAAGTGAAGCAGCAGAATCTATAACTAGTGTCACAGGAATGGTTCAAAACATAGACAGTAAGAAGAGTCACTTTTCTTGTACTTAAGTCGGCATTGTGCTTATTGTATTTAATTCCGATGCATTGTCTGTGTTTCATCGTCAATAAGAAGGTCAGAGGGATGCAGTAAACATGAAGTGAAGCATCGGAATCTATAACTAGTGTCAAAGGAATGGTTCAAATCATAGACAGTAAGAAGAATCAGTTTTCTTGTACTTAAGTCGGCATTGTGCCTTTTGTATTTAATTCCGATGCAATTTCTATGTTTCATCGTCAAGAAGAAGGTCAGAGGGATACAGTAAACCTGAAGTGAAGCATCGGAATCTATAACTAGTGTCACAGGAATGGTTCTAACATAGACAGTAAGAAGAGTCAGTTTTCTTGTACTTAACGGCATTGTGCCTTTTGTATTTAATTCCGATGCAATTTCAGTGTTTCATCGTCAATAAGGTGGTCAGAGGGATACAGCAAACCTGAAGTGAAGCATCGGAATCTATAACTAGTGTCACAGGAATGGTTCAAAGCATAGACAGTAAGACGAGTCAGTTTTCTTGTACTTATGTCGGCATTGTGCCTTTTGTATTTAATTCCGAAGCAATTTATGTGTATCATCGTCAACAAGAAGGTCAGAGGGATACAGTAAACCTGTAGCAAAGCATCGGAATCTATAACTAGTGTCACATGAATGGTTCAAAGCATAGACAGTAAGAAGAGTCAGTTTTCTTGTACTTAAGTCGGCAGTGTGCCTTTTGTATTAAATTCCGATGCAATTTCTGTGTTTCATCGTCAATAAGAAGGTCAGAGGGATACAGTATACCTGAAGTGAAGCATCAGAATCTGTAACTAGTGTCACAATAATGGTTCAAAGAATAGACAGTAAGAAGAGTCAGTTTTCTTGTACTTAAGTCGGCATTGTGCCTTTTGTATTTAATTCCGATGCAATATCTGTGTTTCATCATCAATAAGAAGGTCAGAGGGATACAGTAAACCTGAAGTGAAGCATCGGAATCTATGACTAGTGTCACAGGAATGGTTCAAAACATAGACTGTAAGAAGAGTTTGTTTTCTTGTACTTAGGTCAGCATTGTGCCTTTTGTATTTAATTCCGATGCATTGTCTGTGTTTCATCGTCAATAAGAAGGTCAGAGGGATGCAGTAAACATGAAGTGAAGCATCGGAATCTATAACTAGTGTCAAAGGAATGGTTCAAAATATAGACAGTAAGAAGAGTAAGTTTTCTTGTACTTAAGTCGGCGTTGTGCTTTTTTAATTTAGTTCCGATGCAATTTCTATGTTTCAACGTCAAGAAGAAGGTCATAGGGATACAGTAAACCTGAAGTGAAGCATCGGAATCTATAACTAGTGTCACAGGAATTGTTCAAACATAGACAGTAAGAAGAGTCAGTTTTCTTGTACTTAAGTCGGCATTGTGCCTTTTGTATTTAATTCCGATGCAATTTCTGTGTTTCATCGTCAATAAGACGGTCAGTGGGATACAGTAAACCTGAAGTGAAACATCGGAATCTATAACTAGCGTCACAGGAATGGTTCAAAGCACAGACAGTAAGAAGAGTCAGTTACCTAGTACTTAAGTCGGCATTGTGCCTTTTTTATTTAATTCCGAAGCAATTTCTGTGTTTCATCGTCAACAAGAAGGTCAGAGGGATACAGTAAACCTGTAGCAAAGCATCGGAATCTATAACTAGTGTCACATGAATGGTTCTAACATAGACAGTAAGAAGAGTCAGTTTTCTTGTACTTAACGGCATTGTGCCTTTTGTATTTAATTCCGATGCAATTTCAGTGTTTCATCGTCAATAAGGTGGTCAGAGGGATACAGCAAACCTGAAGTGAAGCATCGGAATCTATAACTAGTGTCACAGGAATGGTTCAAAGCATAGACAGTAAGACGAGTCAGTTTTCTTGTACTTAAGTCGGCATTGTGCCTTTTTTATTTAATTCCGAAGCAATTTCTGTGTTTCATCGTCAACAAGAAGGTCAGAGGGATACAGTAAACCTGAAGTGAAGCATCGGAATCTATAACTAGTGTCACAGGAATGGTTCTAACATAGACAGTAAGAAGAGTCAGTTTTCTTGTACTTAACGGCATTGTGCCTTTTGTATTTAATTCCGATGCAATTTCAGTGTTTCTTCGTCAATAAGGTGGTCAGAGGGATACAGCAAACCTGAAGTGAAGCATCTGAATCTATAACTAGTGTCACAGGAATGGTTCAAAGCATAGACAGTAAGACGAGTCAGTTTTCTTGTACTTAAGTCGGCATTGTGCCTTTTGTATTTAATTCCGAAGCAATTTATGTGTATCATCGTCAACAAGAAGGTCAGAGGGATACAGTAAACCTGTAGCAAAGCATCGGAATCTATAACTAGTGTCACATGAATGGTTCAAAGCATAGACAGTAAGAAGAGTAAGTTTTCTTGTACTTAAGTCGGCATTGTGCCTTTTGTATTGAATTCCGATGCAATTTCTGTGTTTCATCGTCAATAAGAAGGTCAGAGGGATACAGTATACCTGAAGTGAAGCATCAGAATCTGTAACTAGTGTCACAGGAATGGTTCAAAGAATAGACAGTAAGAAGAGTCAGTTTTCTTGTACTTAAGTCGGCATTGTGCCTTTTGTATTTAATTCCGATGCAATATCTGTGTTTCATCATCAATAAGAAGGTCAGAGGGATACAGTAAACCTGAAGTGAAGCATCGGAATCTATGACTCGTGTCACAGGAATGGTTCAAAACATAGACTGTAAGAAGAGTTTGTTTTCTTGTACTTAAGTCAGCATTGTGCCTTTTGTATTTAATTCCGATGCATTGTCTTTGTTTCATCGTCAATAAGAAGGTCAGAGGGATGCAGCAAACATGAAGTGAAGCATCGGAATCTATAACTAGTGTCAAAGGAATGGTTCAAAATATAGACAGTAAGAAGAGTCAGTTTTCTTGTACTTAAGTCGGCGTTGTGCTTTTTTTATTTAGTTCCGATGCAATTTCTATGTTTCAACGTCAAGAAGAAGGTCATAGGGATACAGTAAACCTGAAGTGAAGCATCGGAATCTATAACTAGTGTCACAGGAATTGTTCAAACATAGACGGTAAGAAGAGTCAGTTTTCTTGTACTTAAGTCGGCATTGTGCCTTTTGTATTTAATTCCGATGCAATTTCTGTGTTTCATCGTCAATAAGACGGTCAGTGGGATACAGTAAACCTGAAGTGAAACATCGGAATCTATAACTAGCGTCACAGGAATGGTTCAAAGCACAGACAGTAAGAAGAGTCAGTTACCTAGTACTTAAGTCGGCATTGTGCCTTTTTTATTTAATTCCGAAGCAATTTCTGTGTTTCATCGTCAATAAGAAGGTCAGAGGTATACAGTAAACCTGAAGAGAAGCATCGGAATCTATAACTAGTGTCACACGAATGGTTCAAACCATACTCTGTAAGAAGAGTCAGTTCTCGTGTACTTAAGTCGGCATTGTACCTTTTGAATTTAACCCCGATGCAATTTCTGTGTTTCATTGTCAATAAGAAGGTCAGAGGGATACAGTAAACCTGAAGTGAAGCATCGGAATCTATAACTAGTATCACAGGAATGGTTCAAAACATAGACAGTAAGAGGAGTCAGTTTTCTTGTACTTAAGTCGGCATTGTGCCTTTTGTATTTAATTCCGATGCAATTTCTGTGTTCATCGTCAATAAGAAGGTCAGAGGGATACAGTAAACCTGAAGTGAAGCATCGGAATCTATAACTAGTGTCACACGAATGGTTCAAAACATAGACAGTAAGAGGAGTCAGTCTTCTTGTACTTAAGTCTGCATTGTGCTTTTTGTATTTAATTCCGATGCATTTTCTGTGTTTCATCGTCGATAAGAAGGTCAGAGTGATACAGTAAACCTGAAGTGAAGCATCGGAATCTATAACTAGTGCCACACGAATGCTTCAAACCATTGACGGTAAGAGGAGTCAGTTTTCTTGTACTTAAGTCGGCATTGTGCCTTTTGAATGTAACTCCGATGCAATTTCTGAGTTTCATCGTGAAGAATTAGGTCAGAGGGATACAGTAAACCTGAAGTGAAGCAGCAGAATCTATAACTAGTGTCACAGGAATGTTTCAAAACATAGACAGTAAGAAGAGTCAGTTTTCTTGTACTTAAGTCTGCATTGTGCTTTTTGTATTTAATTCCGATGCATTGTCTGCGTTTCATCGTCAATAAGAAGGTCAGAGGGATACAGTAAACATGAAGTGAAGCATCGGAATCTATAACTAGTGTCAAAGGAATGGTTCAAAACATAGACTGTAAGAAGAGTCAGTTTTCTTGTACTTAAGTCGGCGTTGTGCCTTTTGTATTTAATTCCGATGCAATTTCTATGTTTCATCGTCAACAAGAAGGTCAGAGGGATACAGTAAACCTGAAGTGAAGCATCGGAATCTATAACTAGTGTCACAGGAATGGTTCAAACATAGACAGTAAGAAGAGTCAGTTTTCTTGTACTTAAATCGGCATTGTGCCTTTTGTATTTAATTCCGATGCATTTTCTGTGTTTCATCGTCAATAAGATGGTCAGAGGGATACAGTAAACCTGAAGTGAAGCATCGGAATCTATAACTAGTGTCACACGAATGGTTCAAACCATTGACTGTAAGAGGAGTCAGTTTTCTTGTACTTAAGTCGGCATTGTGGCTTTTTAATATAACTCCGATGCAATTTCTGAGCTTCATTGTCAAGAAGAAGGTGAGAGGGATACAGTAAACCTGAAGTGAAGCAGCAGAACCTATAACTAGTGTCACAGGAATGGTTCAAAATATAGACAGCAAGAAGAGCCAGTTTTCTTGTACTTAAGTCAGCGTTGTGCCTTTTTTATTTAATTCCGATGCAATTTCTATGTTTAAACGTCAAGAAGAAGGTCAGAGGGATACAGTAAAACTGAAGTGAAGCATCGGAATCTATAACTAGTGTCACAGGAATGGTTCAAACATAGACAGTAAGAAGAGTCAATTTTCTTGTACTGAAGTCGGCATTGTGCCTATTGTATTTAATTCCGATGCAATTTCTGTGTTTCATCGTCAATAAGGTGGTCAGAGGGATACAGCAAACCTGAAGTGAAGCATCGGAATCTATAACTAGTGTCACAGGAATGGTTCAAAGCATAGACTGTAAGACGAGTCAGTTTTCTTGTACTTAAGTCGGCATTGTGCCTTTTGTATTTTATTCCGAAGCAATTTATGTGTATCATCGTCAACAAGAAGGTCAGAGAGATACAGTAAACCTGTAGCAAAGCATCGGAATCTATAATTAGTGTCTCATGAATGGTTCAAATCATAGACAGTAAGAAGAGTCAGTTTTCTTGTACTTAAGTCGGCATTGTGCCTTTTGTATTAAATTCCGATGCAATTTCTGTGTTTCATCGTCAATAAGAAGGTCAGAGGGATACAGTAAACCTAAAGTGAAGCATCGGAATCTGTAACTAGTGTCACAGGAATGGTTCAAAGCACAGACAGTAAGAAGAGTCAGTTTTCTTGTACTTAAGTCGGCATTGTGCCTTTTGTATTTAATTCCGATGCAATATCTGTGTTTCATCATCAATAAGAAGGTCAGAGGGATACAGTAAACCTGAAGTGAAGCATCGGAATCTATGACTAGTGTCACAGGAATGGTTCAAAACATAGACTGTTAGAAGAGTTTGTTTTCTTGTACTTAAGTCGGCATTGTGCCTTTTGTATTTAATTCCGATGCAATTTCTGTGTTTCATCGTCAATAAGACGGTTAGTGGGATACAGTAAACCTGAAGTGAAACATCGGAATCTATAACTAGCGTCACAGGAATGGTTCAAAGCACAGACAGTAAGAAGAGTCAGTTACCTTGTACTTAAGTCGGCATTGTGCCTTTTTTATTTAATTCCATAGCAATTTCTGTGTTTCATCGTCAATAAGAAGGTCAGAGGAATACAGTAAACCTGAAGAGAAGCATCGGAATCTATTACTAGTGTCACACGAATGGTTCAAAACATACTCTGTAAGAAGAGTCAGTTTTCTTGTACTTAAGTAGGCATTGTACCTTTTGAATTTAACTCCGATGCAATTTCTGTGTTTCATTGTCAATAAGAGGGTCAGAGGGATACAGTAAACCTGAAGTGAAGCATCGGAATCAATAACTAGTGTCACAGGAATGGTTCAAAACATAGACAGTAAGAAGAGTCAGTTTTCTTGTACTTAAGTCGGCATTGTGCCTTTTGTATTTAATTCCGATGCAATTTCTGTGTTCATCGTCAATAAGAAGGTCAGAGGGATACAGTAAACCTGAAGTGAAGCATCGGAATCTATAACTAGTGTCACACGAATGGTTCAAAACATAGACCGTAAGAGGAGTCAGTCTTCTTGTACTTAAGTCTGCATTGTGCTTTATGTATTTAATTCCGATGTATTTTCTGTGTTTCATCGTCGATAAGAAGGTCAGAGTGATACAGTAAACCTGAAGTGAAGCATCGGAATCTATAACTAGTGTCACACGAATGGTTCAAACCATTGACTGTAAGAGGAGTCAGTTTTCTTGTACTTAAGTCGGCATTGTGCCTTTTGAATATAACCCCGATGCAATTTCTGAGTTTCATCGTCAAGAAGAAGGTCAAAGGGATACAGTAAACCTGAAGTGAAGCAGCAGAATCTGTAACTAGTGTCGCAGGAATGGTTCAAAACATAGACAGTAAGAAGAGTCAGTTTTCTTGTACTTAAGTCTGCATTGTGCTTTTTGTATTTAATTCCGATGCATTGTCTGCATTTCATCGTCAATAAGAAGGTGAGAGCGATACAGTAAACATGAAGTGAAGCATCGGAATCTATAACTAGTGTCACAGGATTGGTTCAAACATAGACAGTAAGAAGAGTCAGTTTTCTTGTACTTAAATCGGCATTGTGCCTTTTGTATTTAATTCCAATGCAATTTCTGTGTTTCATCGTCAATAAGATGGTCAGAGGGATACAGTAAACCTGAAGTGAAGCATCGGAATCTATAACTGGTGTCACACGAATGGTTCAAACCATTGACTGTAAGAGGAGTCAGTTTTCTTTTACTTAAGTCGGCATTGTGGCTTTTTAATATAACTCCGATGCAATTTCTGAGTTTCATCGTCAAGAAGAAGGTGAGAGGGATACAGTAAACCTGAAGTGAAGCAGCAGAATCTATAACTAGTGTCACAGGAATGGTTCAAAACATAGACAGTAAGAAGAGTCACTTTTCTTGTACTTAAGTCTGCATTGTACCTTTTCAATTTAACTCCGATGCAATTTCTGTGTTTCATCGTCAATAAGAAGGTCAGATTAATACAGTAAACCTGAAGTGAAGCATCTTAATCTATAACTAGTGTCACAGGTATGGTTCAAATCATAGACAGTAAGAAGAATCAGTTTTCTTGTACTTAAGTCGGCATTGAGCCTTTTGTATTTAATTCAGATGCAAATTCTGTGTTCATCGTCAATAAGAAGGTCAGAGGGATACAGTAAACCAGAAGTGAAGCATCGGAATCTATAACTAGTGTCACAGGAATTGTTCAAAACATAGACCGTAAGAGTAGTCAGTCTTCTAGTACTTAAGTCTGCGTGGTGTTTTTGTATTTAATTCCGATGCATTTTCTGTGTTTCATCGTCGATAAGATGGTCAGAGGGATACAGTAAACCTGAAGTGAAGCATCGGAATCTATAACTAGTGTCACACGAATGGTTCAAACCATTGACTGTTAGAGGAGTCAGTTTTCTTGTACTTAAGTCGGCATTGTGGCTTTTTAATATAACTCCGATGCAATTTCTGAGTTTCATCGTCAAGAAGAAGGTGAGAGGGATACAGTAATCCTGAAGTGAAGCAGCAGAATCTATAACTAGTGTCACAGGAATGGTTCAAAACATAGACAGTAAGAAGAGTCACTTTTCTTGTACTTAAGTCTGCATTGTGCTTTTTGTATTTAATTCCGATGCATTGTCTGTGTTTCATCGTCAATAAGAAGGTCAGAGGGATGCAGTAAACATGAAGTGAAGCATCGGAATCTATAACTAGTGTCAAAGGAATGGTTCAAAATATAGACAGTAAGAAGAGTCAGTTTTCTTGTACTTAAGTCGGCGTTGTGCCTTTTTTATTTAATTCCGATGCAATTTCTATGTTTCAACGTCAAGAAGAAGGTCAGAGGGATACAGTAAACCTGAAGTGAAGCATCGGAATCTATAACTAGTGTCACAGGAATGGTTCTAACATAGACAGTAAGAAGAGTCAGTTTTCTTTTACTTAACGGCATTGTGCCTTTTGTATTTAATTCCGATGCAATTTCAGTGTTTCATCGTCAATAAGGTGGTCAGAGGGATACAGCAAACCTGAAGTGAAGCATCGGAATCTATAACTAGTGTCACAGGAATGGTTCAAAGCATAGACAGTAAGACGAGTCAGTTTTCTTGTACTTAAGTCGGCATTGTGCCTTTTGTATTTAATTCCGAAGCAATTTATGTGTATCATCGTCAACAAGAAGGTCAGAGGGATACAGTAAACCTGTAGCAAAGCATCGGAATCTATAACTAGTGTCACATGAATGGTTCAAAGCATAGACAGTAAGAAGCGTCAGTTTTCTTGTACTTAAGTCGGCATTGTGCCTTTTGTATTAAATTCCGATGCAATTTCTGTGTTTCATCGTCAATAAGAAGGTCAGAGGGATACAGTATACCTGAAGTGAAGCATCAGAATCTGTAACTAGTGTCACAGGAATGGTTCAAAGAATAGACAGTAAGAAGAGTCAGTTTTCTTGTACTTAAGTCGGCATTGTGCCTTTTGTATTTAATTCCGATGCAATATCTGTGTTTCATCATCAATAAGAAGGTCAGAGGGATACAGTAAACCTGAAGTGAAGCATCGGAATCTATGACTAGTATCACAGGAATGGTTCAAAACATAGACTGTAAGAAGAGTTTGTTTTCTTGTACTTAACTCAGCATTGTGCCTTTTGTATTTAATTCCGAAGCATTGTCTGTGTTTCATCGTCAATAAGAAGGTCAGAGGGATGCAGTAAACATGAAGTGAAGCATCGGAATCTATAACTAGTGTCAAAGGAATGGTTCAAAATATAGACAGTAAGAAGAGTCAGTTTTCTTGTACTTAAGTCGGCGTTGTGCTTTTTTTATTTAGTTCCGATGCAATTTCTATGTTTCAACGTCAAGAAGAAGGTCATAGGGATACAGTAAACCTGAAGTGAAGCATCGGAATCTATAACTAGTGTCACAGGAATTGTTCAAACATAGACAGTAAGAAGAGTCAGTTTTCTTGTACTTAAGTCGGCATTGTGCCTTTTGTATTTAATTCCGATGCAATTTCTGTGTTTCATCGTCAATAAGACGGTCAGTGGGATACAGTAAACCTGAAGTGAAACATCGGAATCTATAACTAGCGTCACAGGACTGGTTCAAAGCACAGACAGTAAGAAGAGTCAGTTACCTAGTACTTAAGTCGGCATTGTGCCTTTTTTATTTAATTCCGAAGCAATTTCTGTGTTTCATCGTCAATAAGAAGGTCAGAGGTATACAGTAAACCTGAAGAGAAGCATCGGAATCTATAACTAGTGTCACACGAATGGTTCAAAACATACTCTGTAAGAAGAGTCAGTTTTCTTGTACTTAAGTCGGCATTGTACCTTTTGAATTTAACCCCGATGCAATTTCTGTGTTTCATTGTCAATAAGAAGGTCAGAGGGATACAGTAAACCTGAAGTGAAGCATCGGAATCTATAACTAGTATCACAGGAATGGTTCAAAACATAGACAGTAAGAAGAGTCAGTTTTCTTGTACTTAAGTCGGCATTGTGCCTTTTGTATTTAATTCCGATGCAATTTCTGTGTTCATCGTCAATAAGAAGGTCAGAGGGATACAGTAAACCTGAAGTGAAGCATCGGAATCTATTACTAGTGTCACACGAATGGTTCAAAACATAGACATTAAGAGGAGTCAGTCTTCTTGTACTTAAGTCTGCATTGTGCTTTTTGTATTTAATTCCGATGCATTTTCTGTGTTTCATCGTCGATAAGAAGGTCAGAGTGATACAGTAAACCTGAAGTGAAGCATCGGAATCTATAACTAGTGTCACACGAGTGGTTCAAACCATTGACGGTAAGAGGAGTCAGTTTTCTTGTACTTAAGTCGGCATTGTGCCTTTTGAATGTAACTCCGATGCAATTTCTGAGTTTCATCGTGAAGAAGAAGGTCAGAGGGATACAGTAAACCTGAAGTGAAGCAGCAGAATCTATAACTAGTGTCACAGGAATGGTTCAAAACATAGACAGTAAGAAGAGTCAGTTTTCTTGTACTTAAGTCTGCATTGTGCTTTTTGTATTTAATTCCGATGCATTGTCTGCGTTTCATCGTCAATAAGAAGGTCAGAGGGATACAGTAAACATGAAGTGAAGCATCGGAATCTATAACTAGTGTCAAAGGAATGGTTCAAAACATAGACTGTAAGAAGAGTCAGTTTTCTTGTACTTAAATCGGCATTGTGCGTTTTGTATTTAATTCCGATGCATTTTCTGTGTTTCATCGTCAATAAGATGGTCAGAGGGATACAGTAAACCTGAAGTGAAGCATCGGAATCTATAACTAGTGTCACACGAATGGTTCAAACCATTGACTGTAAGAGGAGTCAGTTTTCTTGTACTTAAGTCGGCATTGTGGCTTTTTAATATAACTCCGATGCAATTTCTGAGTTTCATCGTCAAGAAGAAGGTGAGAGGGATACAGTAAACCTGAAGTGAAGCAGCAGAATCTATATCTAGTGTCACAGCAATGGTTCAAAACATAGACAGTAAGAAGAGTCACTTTTCTTGTACTTAAGTCTGCATTGTACCTTTTGAATTTAACTCCGATGCAATTTCTGTGTTTCATCGTGAATAAGAAGGTCAGAGGAATACAGTAAACCTGAAGTGAAGCATCTTAATCTATAACTAGTGTCACAGGAAGGGTTCAAATCATAGACAGTAAGAAGAATCAGTTTACTTGTACTTAAGTCGGCATTGTGCCTTTTGTATTTAATTCCGATGCAATTTCTGTGTTCATCGTCAATAAGAAGGTCAGAGGGATACAGTAAACCTAAAGTGAAGCATCGGAATCTATAACTAGTGTCACACTAATGGTTCAAAACATAGACCGTAAAAGTAGTCAGTCTTCCAATACGTAAGTCTGCATTGTGTTTTTGTATTTAATTCCGATGCATTTTCTGTGTTCCTCGTCGATAAGATGGTCAGAGGGATACAGTAAACCTGAAGTGAAGCATCGGAATCTATAACTAGTGTCACACGAATGGTTCAAACCATTGACTGTAAGAGCAGTCAGTTTCCTTGTACTTAAGTCGGCATTGTGGCTTTTTAATATAACTCCGATGCAATTTCTGAGTTTCATCGTCAAGAAGAAGGTGAGAAGGATACAGTAAACCTGAAGTGAAGCAGCAGAATATATAACTAGTGTCACAGGAATGGTTCAAAACATAGACAGTAAGAAGAGTCAGTTTTCTAGTACTTAAGTCGGCATTGTGCCTTTTGTATTTAATTCCGATGCAATTTCTGTGTTTCATCGTCAATAAGGTGGTCAGAGGGATACAGCAAACCTGAAGTGAAGCATCGGAATCTATAACTAGTGTCACAGGAATGGTTCAAAGCATAGACAGTAAGACGAGTCAGTTTTCTTGTACTTAAGTCGGCATTGTGCCTTTTGTATTTAATTCCGAAGCAATTTATGTGTATCATCGTCAACAAGAAGGTCAGAGGGATACAGTAAACCTGTAGCAAAGCATCGGAATCTGTAACTAGTGTCACATGAATGGTTCAAAACATAGACAGTAAGAAGAGTCAGTTCTCTTGCACTTAAGTCGGCATTGTGAATTTTGTATTAAATTCCGATGCAATTTCTGTGTTTCATCGTCAATAAGAAGGTCAGAGGGATACAGTAAACCTGAAGTGAAGCATCGGAATCTGTAACTAGTGTCACAGGAATGGTTCAAAGCATAGACAGTAAAAAGAGTCAGTTTTCTTGTACTTAAGTCGGCATTGTGCCTTTTGTATTTAATTCCGATGCAATATCTGTGTTTCATCATCAATAAGAAGGTCAGAGGGATACAGTAAACCTGAAGTGAAGCATCGGAATCTATGACTAGTGTCACAGGAATGGTTCAAAACATAGACTGTAAGAAGAGTTTGTTTTCTTGTACTTAAGTCGGCATTGTGCCTATTGAATTTATTTCCGATGCAATTTCTGTGTTTCATTGTCAATAAGACGGACAGTGGGATACAGTAAACCTGAAGTGAAACATCGGAATCTATAACTAGCGTCACAGGAATGGTTCAAAGCATAGACAGTAAGAAGAGTCAGTTACCTTGTACTTAAGTCGGCATTGTGCCTTTTTTATTTAATTCCGAAGCAATTTCTGTGTTTCATCGTCAATAAGAAGGTCAGAGGAATACAGTAAACCTGAAGAGAAGCATCGGAATCTATAACTAGTGTCACACGAATGGTTCAAAACATACCATGTAAGAAGAGTCAGTTTTCTTGTACTTAAGTCGGCATTGTACCTTTTGAATTTAACTCCGATGCAATTTCTGTGTTTCATTGTCAATAAGAAGGTCGGAGGGATACAGTAAACCTGAAGTGAAGCATCGGAATCTATAACTAGTGTCACAGAAATGGTTCAAATCATAGCCAGTGAGAAGAGTCAGTTTTCTTGTACTGAAGTCGGCATTGTGCCTTTTGTATTTAATTCCGATGCAATTTCTGTGTTCATCGTCAATAAGAAGGTCAGAGGCATACAGTAAACCTGAAGTGAAGCATCGGAATCTAAAACTAGTGTCACAGGAATGGTTCAAAACATAGACTGTAAGTGGTGTCAGTTTTCTTTTACTTATGTCTGCATTGTGCTTTTTGTATTTAATTCCGATGCATTTTCTGTGTTTCATCGTCAATAAGAAGGTCAGAGGAATACAGTAAACCTGAAGTGAAGCATCGGAATCTAAATCTAGTGTCACAGGAATGGTTCAAAGCATAGACAGTAAGACGAGTCAGTTTTCTTGTACTTAAGTCGGCATTGTGCCTTTTGTAATTAATTCCGATGCAATTTCTGTGTATCATCGTCAACAAGAAGGTCAGAGGGATACAGTAAACCTGTAGTAAAACATCGGAATCTATAACTAGTGTCACATGAATGGTTCAAAACATCGACAGTATGAAGAGTCAGTTTTCTTGTACTTAAGTCGGCATTGTGCCTTTTGTATTAAATTCCGATGCAATTTCTGTGTTTCATCGTCAATACGAATGTCAGATGGATACAGTAAACATGAAGTGAAGCATCGGAATCCATAACTAGTGTCACAGGAATGGTTGTAAACATAGACCGTAAGAAGAGTCAGTTTTCTTGTACTTAAGTCGGCATTCTGCCTTTTGTATTTAATTCCGATGCAATTTCTGTGTCATCGTCAATAAGAGGGTCAGAGGGATACAGTAAACCTGAGGTGAAGCATCGGAATCTATTACTTGTGTCACAGGAATGGTTCAAAACATAGACAGTAAGAAGAGTCAGTTTTCTTGTACTTAAGTCGGAATTGTGCCTTTTGTATTTAATTCCGATGCAATTTCTGAGTTTCATTGTCAAGAAGACGGTCAGAGGGATACAGTAAACCTGAAGTGAAGCAGCAGAATCTATAACTAGTGTCACAGAAATGGTTCAAAACATAGACAGCAAGAAGAGTCAGTTTTCTTGTACTTAAGTCTGCATTGATCCTGTTGTATTTAATTCCGATGCAATTTCTATGTTTCATCGTCAATAAGAAGTTCAGAGGGATACAGTAAACCTGAAGTGAAGCATCGGAATCTTTAACTAGTGTCACAGGAATGGTTCAAACATAGACAATAAGAAGAGCCAGTTTTCTTGTAGTTAAGTCGGCATTGTGCCTTTTGTATTTAATTCCGAAGCAATTTCTGTGTTCATCGTCAATAAGAAGGTCAGAGGCATACAGTATACCTGAAGTGAAGCATCG
This sequence comes from Schistocerca piceifrons, assembly GCF_021461385.2. Classification (NCBI taxonomy): domain Eukaryota; kingdom Metazoa; phylum Arthropoda; class Insecta; order Orthoptera; family Acrididae; genus Schistocerca; species Schistocerca piceifrons. The sequence goes on from NW_025727943.1 coordinate 106,123, forward strand.
GAATCTATAACTAGTGTCACAGGAATGGTTCAAAACATAGACTGTAAGTGGAGTGAGTTTTCTTTTACTTAAGTCTGCATTGTGCTTTTTGTATTTAATTTCGATGCATTTTCTGTGTTTCATCGTCAATAAGAAGGTCAGAGGGATACAGTAAACCTGAAGTGAAGCATCGGAATCCATAACTAGTGTCACAGGAATGGTAGAAAGCATAGACAGTAACAAGAGTCGGTTTTCTTGTAATTAAGTCGGCAATCTACCTTTTGTATTTAATTCCGATGCAATTTCTGTGTTTCATCGTCAATAAGAAGGTCAGAGGGATACAGCAAACCTGAAGTGAAGCATCGGAATCTATTACTAGTGTCACAGGAATGGTTCAAAACATAGACAGTGAGAAGAGTCAGTTTTCTTGTACTTAAGTCGGAATTGTGCCCTTTGTATTTAATTCCGATGCAATTTCAGTGTTTCATTGTCAATAAGATGTTCAGAGGGATACAGTGAACCTGAAGTGAAGCATCGGAATCTATAACTAGTGTCACAGGAATGGTTCAAAACATAGCCTGTAAGAAGAATCAGCTTTCTTGTACTTAAGTCGGCATTGGGCCTTTTGTATTTAATTCCGATGCAATTTCAGTGTTTCGTCGTCAATAAGATGGTCAGAGGGATACAGTAAACCTGAAGTGAAGAATCGGAAACTATGACTAGTGTCACAGGAATGGTTCAAAACATAGACTGTAAGAAGAGTCAGTTTTCTTGTACTTAAGTCGGCATTGTACCTTTTGAATTTAACTCCGATGCAATTTCTGTGTTTCATCGTCAATAAGAAGGTCAGAATAACACAGTAAACCTGAAGTGAAGCATCGGAATCTATAACTAGTGTCACAGGTATGGTTCAAAACATAGACAGTAAGAAGAGTCAGTTTTATTGTACTTAAATCGGCATTGTGCCTTTTGTATTTAATTCCGATGCAATTTCTGTGTTCATCGTCAATAAGAAGGTCAGAAGGATACAGTAAACCTGAAGTGAAGCATCGGAATCCATAACTAGTGTCACAGGAATGGTAGAAAGCATAGACAGTAACAAGAGTCGGTTTTCTTGTAATTAAGTCGGCAATCTACCTTTTGTATTTAATTCCGATGCAATTTCTGTGTTTCATCGTCAATAAGAAGGTCAGAGGGATACAGCAAACCTGAAGTGAAGCATCGGAATCTATTACTAGTGTCACAGGAATGGTTCAAAACATAGACAGTAAGAAGAGTCAGTTTTCTTGTACTTAAGTCGGAATTGTGCCCTTTGTATTTAATTCCGATGCAATTTCAGTGTTTCATTGTCAATAAGATGGTCAGAGGGATACAGTGAACCTGAAGTGAAGCATCGGAATCTATAACTAGTGTCACAGGAATGGTTCAAAACATAGCCAGTAAGAAGAATCAGCTTTCTTGTACTTAAGTCGGCATTGGGCCTTTTGTATTTAATTCCGATGCAATTTCAGTGTTTCGTCGTCAATAAGATGGTCAGAGGGATACAGTAAACCTGAAGTGAAGAATCGGAAACTATGACTAGTGTCACAGGAATGGTTCAAAACATAGACTGTAAGAAGAGTCAGTTTTCTTGTACTTAAGTCGGCATTGTACCTTTTGAATTTAACTCCGATGCAATTTCTGTGTTTCATCGTCAATAAGAAGGTCAGAATAACACAGTAAACCTGAAGTGAAGCATCGGAATCTATAACTAGTGTCACAGGTATGGTTCAAAACATAGACAGTAAGAAGAGTCAGTTTTCTTGTACTTAAATCGGCATTGTGCGTTTTGTATTTAATTCCGATGCATTTTCTGTGTTTCATCGTCAATAAGATGGTCAGAGGGATACAGTAAACCTGAAGTGAAGCATCGCAATCTATAACTAGTGTCACACGAATGGTTCAAACCATTGACTGTAAGAGGAGTCAGTTTTCTTGTACTTAAGTCGGCATTGTGGCTTTTTAATATAACTCCGATGCAATTTCTGAGTTTCATCGTCAAGAAGAAGGTGAGAGGGATACAGTAAACCTGAAGTGAAGCAGCAGAATCTATATCTAGTGTCACAGCAATGGTTCAAAACATAGACAGTAAGAAGAGTCACTTTTCTTGTACTTAAGTCTGCATTGTACCTTTTGAATTTAACTCCGATGCAATTTCTGTGTTTCATCGTGAATAAGAAGGTCAGAGGAATACAGTAAACCTGAAGTGAAGCATCTTAATCTATAACTAGTGTCACAGGAAGGGTTCAAATCATAGACAGTAAGAAGAATCAGTTTACTTCTACTTAAGTCGGCATTGTGCCTTTTGTATTTAATTCCGATGCAATTTCTGTGTTCATCGTCAATAAGAAGGTCAGAGGGATACAGTAAACCTAAAGTGAAGCATCGGAATCTATAACTAGTGTCACACTAATGGTTCAAAACATAGACCGTAAAAGTAGTCAGTCTTCCAATACGTAAGTCTGCATTGTGTTTTTGTATTTAATTCCGATGCATTTTCTGTGTTCCTCGTCGATAAGATGGTCAGAGGGATACAGTAAACCTGAAGTGAAGCATCGGAATCTATAACTAGTGTCACACGAATGGTTCAAACCATTGACTGTAAGAGCAGTCAGTTTCCTTGTACTTAAGTCGGCATTGTGGCTTTTTAATATAACTCCGATGCAATTTCTGAGTTTCATCGTCAAGAAGAAGGTGAGAAGGATACAGTAAACCTGAAGTGAAGCAGCAGAAAATATAACTAGTGTCACAGGAATGGTTCAAAACATAGACAGTAAGAAGAGTCAGTTTTCTAGTACTTAAGTCGGCATTGTGCCTTTTGTATTTAATTCCGATGCAATTTCTGTGTTTCATCGTCAATAAGGTGGTCAGAGGGATACAGCAAACCTGAAGTGAAGCATCGGAATCTATAACTAGTGTCACAGGAATGGTTCAAAGCATAGACAGTAAGACGAGTCAGTTTTCTTGTACTTAAGTCGGCATTGTGCCTTTTGTATTTAATTCCGAAGCAATTTATGTGTATCATCGTCAACAAGAAGGTCAGAGGGATACAGTAAACCTGTAGCAAAGCATCGGAATCTGTAACTAGTGTCACATGAATGGTTCAAAACATAGACAGTAAGAAGAGTCAGTTCTCTTGCACTTAAGTCGGCATTGTGCCTTTTGTATTAAATTCCGATGCAATTTCTGTGTTTCATCGTCAATAAGAAGGTCAGAGGGATACAGTAAACCTGAAGTGAAGCATCGGAATCTGTAACTAGTGTCACAGGAATGGTTCAAAGCATAGACAGTAAAAAGAGTCAGTTTTCTTGTACTTAAGTCGGCATTGTGCCTTTTGTATTTAATTCCGATGCAATATCTGTGTTTCATCATCAATAAGAAGGTCAGAGGGATACAGTAAACCTGAAGTGAAGCATCGGAATCTATGACTAGTGTCACAGGAATGGTTCAAAACATAGACTGTAAGAAGAGTTTGTTTTCTTGTACTTAAGTCGGCATTGTGCCTATTGAATTTATTTCCGATGCAATTTCTGTGTTTCATTGTCAATAAGACGGACAGTGGGATACAGTAAACCTGAAGTGAAACATCGGAATCTATAACTAGCGTCACAGGAATGGTTCAAAGCATAGACAGTAAGAAGAGTCAGTTACCTTGTACTTAAGTCGGCATTGTGCCTTTTTTATTTAATTCCGAAGCAATTTCTGTGTTTCATCGTCAATAAGAAGGTCAGAGGAATACAGTAAACCTGAAGAGAAGCATCGGAATCTATAACTAGTGTCACACGAATGGTTCAAAACATACCATGTAAGAAGAGTCAGTTTTCTTGTACTTAAGTCGGCATTGTACCTTTTGAATTTAACTCCGATGCAATTTCTGTGTTTCATTGTCAATAAGAAGGTCGGAGGGATACAGTAAACCTGAAGTGAAGCATCGGAATCTATAACTAGTGTCACAGAAATGGTTCAAATCATAGCCAGTGAGAAGAGTCAGTTTTCTTGTACTGAAGTCGGCATTGTGCCTTTTGTATTTAATTCCGATGCAATTTCTGTGTTCATCGTCAATAAGAAGGTCAGAGGCATACAGTAAACCTGAAGTGAAGCATCGGAATCTAAAACTAGTGTCACAGGAATGGTTCAAAACATAGACTGTAAGTGGTGTCAGTTTTCTTTTACTTATGTCTGCATTGTGCTTTTTGTATTTAATTCCGATGCATTTTCTGTGTTTCATCGTGAATAAGAAGGTCAGAGGAATACAGTAAACCTGAAGTGAAGCATCGGAATCTAAATCTAGTGTCACAGGAATGGTTCAAAGCATAGACAGTAAGACGAGTCAGTTTTCTTGTACTTAAGTCGGCATTGTGCCTTTTGTATTTAATTCCGAAGCAATTTCTGTGTATCATCGTCAACAAGAAGGTCAGAGGGATACAGTAAACCTGTAGTAAAACATCGGAATCTATAACTAGTGTCACATGAATGGTTCAAAACATCGACAGTATGAAGAGTCAGTTTTCTTGTACTTAAGTCGGCATTGTGCCTTTTGTATTAAATTTCGATGCAATTTCTGTGTTTCATCGTCAATACGAATGTCAGATGGATACAGTAAACATGAAGTGAAGCATCGGAATCCATAACTAGTGTCACAGGAATGGTTGTAAACATAGACCGTAAGAAGAGTCAGTTTTCTTGTACTTAAGTCGGCATTCTGCCTTTTGTATTTAATTCCGATGCAATTTCTGTGTCATCGTCAATAAGAGGGTCAGAGGGATACAGTAAACCTGAGGTGAAGCATCGGAATCTATTACTTGTGTCACAGGAATGGTTCAAAACATAGACAGTAAGAAGAGTCAGTTTTCTTGTACTTAAGTCGGAATTGTGCCTTTTGTATTTAATTCCGATGCAATTTCTGAGTTTCATTGTCAAGAAGACGGTCAGAGGGATACAGTAAACCTGAAGTGAAGCAGCAGAATCTATAACTAGTGTCACAGAAATGGTTCAAAACATAGACAGCAAGAAGAGTCAGTTTTCTTGTACTTAAGTCTGCATTGATCCTGTTGTATTTAATTCCGATGCAATTTCTATGTTTCATCGTCAATAAGAAGTTCAGAGGGATACAGTAAACCTGAAGTGAAGCATCGGAATCTTTAACTAGTGTCACAGGAATGGTTCAAACATAGACAATAAGAAGAGCCAGTTTTCTTGTAGTTAAGTCGGCATTGTGCCTTTTGTATTTAATTCCGAAGCAATTTCTGTGTTCATCGTCAATAAGAAGGTCAGAGGCATACAGTATACCTGAAGTGAAGCATCGGAATCTATAACTAGTGTCACAGGAATGGTTCAAAACATAGACTGTAAGTGGAGTGAGTTTTCTTTTACTTAAGTCTGCATTGTGCTTTTTGTATTTAATTTCGATGCATTTTCTGTGTTTCATCGTCAATAAGAAGGTCAGAGGGATACAGTAAACCTGAAGTGAAGCATCGGAATCCATAACTAGTGTCACAGGAATGGTAGAAAGCATAGACAGTAACAAGAGTCGGTTTTCTTGTAATTAAGTCGGCAATCTACCTTTTGTATTTAATTCCGACGCAATTTCTGTGTTTCATCGTCAATAAGAAGGTCAGAGGGATACAGCAAACCTGAAGTGAAGCATCGGAATCTATTACTAGTGTCACAGGAATGGTTCAAAACATAGACAGTAAGAAGAGTCAGTTTTCTTGTACTTAAGTCGGAATTGTGCCCTTTGTATTTAATTCCGATGCAATTTCAGTATTTCATTGTCAATAAGATGGTCAGAGGGATACAGTGAACCTGAAGTGAAGCATCGGAATCTATAACTAGTGTCACAGGAATGGTTCAAAACATAGCCAGTAAGAAGAATCAGCTTTCTTGTACTTAAGTCGGCATTGGGCCTTTTGTATTTAATTCCGATGCAATTTCAGTGTTTCGTCGTCAATAAGATGGTCAGAGGGATACAGTAAACCTGAAGTGAAGAATCGGAAACTATGACTAGTGTCACAGGAATGGTTCAAAACATAGACTGTAAGAAGAGTCAGTTTTCTTGTACTTAAGTCGGCATTGTACCTTTTGAATTTAACTCCGATGCAATTTCTGTGTTTCATCGTCAATAAGAAGGTCAGAATAACACAGTAAACCTGAAGTGAAGCATCGGAATCTATAACTAGTGTCACAGGTATGGTTCAAAACATAGACAGTAAGAAGAGTCAGTTTTATTGTACTTAAATCGGCATTGTGCCTTTTGTATTTAATTCCGATGCAATTTCTGTGTTCATCGTCAATAAGAAGGTCAGAAGGATACAGTAAACCTGAAGTGAAGCATCGGAATCAATAACTAGTGTCACACGAATGGTTCAAAACATAGACCGTAAGAGTAGTCAGTCTTCTTGTACTTAAGTCTGCTTTGTGCTTTTTGTATTTAATTCTGATGCTTTTTCTGTGTTTCATCGTCGATACGAAGGTCAGAGGGATACAGTAAACCTGAAGTGAAGCATCGGAATCTATAACTAGTGTCACACGAATGGTTCAAACCATTTAATGTAAGAGGAGTCAGTTTTCTTATACTTAAGTCGGCATTGTGCCTTTTGAATGTAACTCCGATGCAATTTCTGAGTTTCATCGTGAAGAAGGAGGTCAGAGGGATACAGTAAACCTGAAGTGAAGCAGCAGAATCTATAACTAGTGTCACAGGAATGTTTCAAAACATAGACAGTAAGAAGAGTCAGTTTTCTTGTACTTAAGTCTGCATTGTGCTTTTTGTATTTAATTCCGATGCATTGTCTGCGTTTCATCGTCAATAAGAAGATCAGAGGGGTACAGTAAACATGAAGTGAAGCATCGGAATCTATAACTAGTGTCAAAGGAAAGGTTCAAAACATAGACTGTAAGAAGAGTCAGTTTTCTTGTACTTAAGTCGGCGTTGTGCCTTTTGTATTTAATTCCGATGCAATTTCTATGTTTCATCGGCAACAAGAAGGTCAGAGGGATACAGTAAACCTGAAGTGAAGCATCGGAATCTATAACTAGTGTCACAGGAATGGTTCAAACATAGACAGTAAGAAGAGTCAGTTTTCTTGTACTTAAATCGGCATTGTGCCTTTTGTATTTAATTCCGATGCATTTTCTGTGTTTCATCGTCAATAAGATGGTCAGAGGGATACAGTAAACCTGAAGTGAAGCATCGGAATCTATAACTAGTGTCACACGAATGGTTCAAACCATTGACTGTAAGAGGAGTCAGTTTTCTAGTACTTAAGTCTGCATTGTGCTTTTTGTATTTAATTCCGATGCATTGTCTGTGTTTCATCGTCAATGAGAAGGTCAGAGGGATACAGTAAACCTGAAGTGAAGCATCGGAATCTAAATCTAATGTCACATGAATGGTTCAAAGCATAGACAGGAAGAAGAGTCAGTTTTCTTGTACTTAAGTCGGCATTGTGCCTTTTTTTTTAATTCCGTAGCAATTTCTGTGTATCATCGTCAACAAGAAGGTCAGAGGGATACAGTAAACCTGTAGTAAAGCATCGGAATCTATAACTAGTGTCACATGAATGGTTCAAAACATAGACAGTAAGAAGGGTCAGTTTTCTTGTACTTAAGTCGGCGTTGTGCCTTTTGTATTAAATTCCGATGCAATTTCTGTGTTTCATCGTCAATAAGAAGGTCAGAGGGATACAGTAAACCTGAAGTGAACATCGGAATCTATTACTAGTGTCACAGGAATGGTTCAAAACATAGACAGTAAGAAGAGTCAATTTTCTTGTACATAAGTCGGAATTGTGCCTTTTGTATTTAATTCCGATGCAATTTCAGTGTTTCATCGTCAATAAGAAGGTCAGAGTGATACAGTAAACCTGAAGTGAAGCATCGGAATCTATAACTAGTGTCACACGAATGGTTCACACCATTGACTGTAAGAGGAGTCAGTTTTCTTGTACTTAAGTCGGCATTGTGCCTTTTGAATGTAACTCCGATGCAATTTCTGAGTTTCATCGTCAAGAAGAAGGTCAGAAGGATACAGTAAACCTGAAGTGAAGCAGCAGAATCTATAACTAGTGTCACAGGACTGGTTCAAAGCATAGACAGTAAGAAGAGTCTGTTTTCTTGTACTTAAGTCTGCATTGTGCTTTTTGTATTTAATTCCGATGCATGTTCTGTGTTTCATCGTCAATAAGAAGGTCAGAGGGATACAGTAAACATGAAGTGAAGCATCGGAATCTATAACTAGTGTCAAAGGAATGGTTCAAAACATAGACAGTAAGAAGAGTCAGTCTTCTTGTACTTAAGACGGCGTTGTGCCTTTTGTATTTAATTGTGATGCAATTTCTATGTTTCATCGTCAATAAGAAGGTCGGAGGGATACAGTAAACCTGAAGTGAAGCATCGGAATCTATAACTAGTGTCACAGGAATGGTTCAAACATAGACAGTAAGAAGAGTCAGTTTTCTAGTACTTAAGTCTGCATTGTGCTTTTTGTATTTAATTCCGATGCATTGTCTGTGTTTCATCGTCAATGAGAAGGTCAGAGGGATACAGTAAACCTGAAGTGAAGCATCGGAATCTAAATCTAATGTCACATGAATGGTTCAAAGCATAGACAGGAAGAAGATTTAGTTTTCTTGTACTTAAGTCGGCATTGTGCCTTTTTTTTTAATTCCGTAGCAATTTCTGTGTATCATCGTCAACAAGAAGGTCAGAGGGATACAGTAAACCTGTAGTAAAGCATCGGAATCTATAACTAGTGTCACATGAATGGTTCAAAACATAGACAGTAAGAAGGGTCAGTTTTCTTGTACTTAAGTCGGCATTGTGCCTTTTGTATTAAATTCCGATGCAATTTCTGTGTTTCATCGTCAATAAGAAGGTCAGAGGGATACAGTAAACCTGAAGTGAACATCGGAATCTATTACTAGTGTCACAGGAATGGTTCAAAACATAGACAGTAAGAAGAGTCAGTTTTCTTGTACATAAGTCGGAATTGTGCCTTTTGTATTTAATTCCGATGCAATTTCAGTGTTTCATCGTCAATAAGAAGGTCAGAGTGATACAGTAAACCTGAAGTGAAGCATCGGAATCTATAACTAGTGTCACACGAATGGTTCAAACCATTGACTGTAAGAGGAGTCAGTTTTCTTGTACTTAAGTCGGCATTGTGCCTTTTGAATATAACTCCGATGCAATTTCTGAGTTTCATCGTCAAGAAGAAGGTCAGAAGGATACAGTAAACCTGAAGTGAAGCAGCAGAATCTATAACTAGTGTCACAGGACTGGTTCAAAGCATAGACAGTAAGAAGAGTCTGTTTTCTTGTACTTAAGTCTGCATTGTGCTTTTTGTATTTAATTCCGATGCATGTTCTGTGTTTCATCGTCAATAAGAAGGTCAGAGGGATACAGTAAACATGAAGTGAAGCATCGGAATCTATAACTAGTGTCAAAGGAATGGTTCAAAACATAGACAGTAAGAAGAGTCAGTTTTCTTGTACTTAAGACGGCGTTGTGCCTTTTGTATTTAATTGTGATGCAATTTCTATGTTTCATCGTCAATAAGAAGGTCGGAGGGATACAGTAAACCTGAAGTGAAGCATCGGAATCTATAACTAGTGTCACAGGAATGGTTCAAACATAGACAGTAAGAAGAGTCAGTTTTCTTGTACTTAAATCGGCATTGTGCCTTTTGTATTTAATTCCGATGCAATTTCTGTGTTTCATCGTCAATAAGATGGTCAGAGGGATACAGTAAACCTGAAGTGTAGCATCGGAATCTATAACTAGTGTCACAGAAATGGTTCAAATCATAGCCAGTAAGAGGAGTCAGTCTTCTTGTACTTAAGTCTGCATTGTGCTTTTTGTATTTAATTCCGATGCATTTTCTGTGTTTCATCGTCGATAAGAAGGTCAGAGTGATACAGTAAACCTAAAGTGAAGCATCGGAATCTATAACTAGTGTCACACGAATGGTTCAAACCATTGACGGTAAGAGGAGTCAGTTTTCTTGTACTTAAGTCGGCATTGTGCCTTTTGAATGTAACTCCGATGCAATTTCTGAGTTTCATCGTGAAGAAGAAGGTCAGAGGGATACAGTAAACCTGAAGTGAAGCAGCAGAATCTATAACTAGTGTCACAGGAATGTTTCAAAACATAGACAGTAAGAAGAGTCAGTTTTCTTGTACTTAAGTCGGCATTATGGCTTTTTAATATAACTCCGATGCAATTTCTGAGCTTCATCGTCAAGAAGAAGGTGAGAGGGATACAGTAAACCTGAAGTGAAGCAGCAGAACCTATAACTAGTGTCACAGGAATGGTTCAAAATATAGACAGCAAGAAGAGCCAGTTTTCTTGTACTTAAGTCGGCGTTGTGCCTTTTTTATTTAATTCCGATGCAATTTCTATGTTTAAACGTCAAGAAGAAGGTCAGAGGGATACAGTAAAACTGAAGTGAAGCATCGGAATCTATAACTAGTGTCACAGGAATGATTCAAACATAGACAGTAAGAAGAGTCAATTTTCTTGTACTGAAGTCGGCATTGTGCCTATTGTATTTAATTCCGATGCAATTTCTGTGTTTCATCGTCAATAAGGTGGTCAGAGGGATACAGCAAACCTGAAGTGAAGCATCGGAATCTATAACTAGTGTCACAGGAATGGTTCAAAGCATAGACAGTAAGAAGAGTCAGTTTTCTTGTACTTAAGACGGCATTGTGCCTTTTGTATTTAATTCCGATGCAATATCTGTGTTTCATCATCAATAAGAAGGTCAGAGGGATACAGTAAACCTGAAGTGAAGCATCGGAATCTATGACTAGTGTCACAGGAATGGTTCAAAACATAGACTGTTAGAAGAGTTTGTTTTCTTGTACTTAAGTCGGCATTGTGCCTTTTGTATTTAATTCCGATGCAATTTCTGTGTTTCATCGTCAATAAGACGGTTAGTGGGATACAGTAAACCTGAAGTGAAACATCGGAATCTATAACTAGCGTCACAGGAATGGTTCAAAGCACAGACAGTAAGAAGAGTCAGTTACCTTGTACTTAAGTCGGCATTGTGCCTTTTTTATTTAATTCCGAAGCAATTTCTGTGTTTCATCGTCAATAAGAAGGTCAGAGGAATACAGTAAACCTGAAGAGAAGCATCGGAATCTATTACTAGTGTCACACGAATGGTTCAAAACATACTCTGTAAGAAGAGTCAGTTTTCTTGTACTTAAGTAGGCATTGTACCTTTTGAATTTAACTCCGATGCAATTTCTGTGTTTCATTGTCAATAAGAAGGTCAGAGGGATACAGTAAACCTGAAGTGAAGCATCGGAATCAATAACTAGTGTCACAGGAATGGTTCAAAACATAGACAGTAAGAAGAGTCAGTTTTCTTGTACTTAAGTCTGCATTGTGCCTTTTGTATTTAATTCCGATGCAATTTCTGTGTTCATCGTCAATAAGAAGGTCAGAGGGATACAGTAAACCTGAAGTGAAGCATCGGAATCTATAACTAGTGTCACACGAATGGTTCAAAACATAGACCGTAAGAGGAGTCAGTCTTCTTGTACTTAAGTCTGCATTGTGCTTTATGTATTTAATTCCGATGCATTTTCTGTGTTTCATCGTCGATAAGAAGGTCAGAGTGATACAGTAAACCTGAAGTGAAGCATCGGAATCTATAACTAGTGTCACACGAATGATTCAAACCATTGACTGTAAGAGGAGTCAGTTTTCTTGTACTTAAGTCGGCATTGTGCCTTTTGAATATAACCCCGATGCAATTTCTGAGTTTCATCGTCAAGAAGAAGGTCAGAGCGATACAGTAAACATGAAGTGAAGCATCGGAATCTATAACTAGTGTCAAAGGAATGGTTCAAAACATAGACAGTTAGAAGAGTCAGTTTTCTTGTACTTAAGTCGGCGTTGTGCCTTTTGTATTTAATGCCGATGCAATTTCTATGTTTCATCGTCAATAAGAAGGTCAGAGGGATACAGTAAACCTGAAGTGAAGCATCGGAATCTATAACTAGTGTCACAGGATTGGTTCAAACATAGACAGTAAGAAGAGTCAGTTTTCTTGTACTTAAATCGGCATTGTGCCTTTTGTATTTAATTCCAATGCAATTTCTGTGTTTCATCGTCAATAAGATGGTCAGAGGGATACAGTAAACCTGAAGTGAAGCATCGGAATCTATAACTGGTGTCACACGAATGGTTCAAACCATTGACTGTAAGAGGAGTCAGTTTTCTTTTACTTAAGTCGGCATTGTGGCTTTTTAATATATCTCCGATGCAATTTCTGAGTTTCATCGTCAAGAAGAAGGTGAGAGGGATACAGTAAACCTGAAGTGAAGCAGCAGAATCTATAACTAGTGTCACAGGAATGGTTCAAAACATAGACAGTAAGAAGAGTCACTTTTCTTGTACTTAAGTCTGCATTGTACCTTTTCAATTTAACTCCGATGCAATTTCTGTGTTTCATCGTCAATAAGAAGGTCAGAGGAATACAGTAAACCTGAAGTGAAGCATCTTAATCTATAACTAGTGTCACAGGTATGGTTCAAATCATAGACAGTAAGAAGAATCAGTTTTCTTGTACTTAAGTCGGCATTGTGCCTTTTGTATTTAATTCAGATGCAATTTATGTGTTCATCGTCAATAAGAAGGTCAGAGGGATACAGTAAACCAGAAGTGAAGCATCGGAATCTATAACTAGTGTCACAGGAATTGTTCAAAACATAGACCGTAAGAGTAGTCAGTCTTCTAGTACTTAAGTCTGCGTGGTGTTTTTGTATTTAATTCCGATGCATTTTCTGTGTTTCATCGTCGATAAGATGGTCAGAGGGATACAGTAAACCTGAAGTGAAGCATCGGAATCTATAACTAGTGTCACAGGATTGGTTCAAACATAGACAGTAAGAAGAGTCAGTTTTCTTGTACTTAAATCGGCATTGTGCCTTTTGTATTTAATTCCAATGCAATTTCTGTGTTTCATCGTCAATAAGATGGTCAGAGGGATACAGTAAACCTGAAGTGAAGCATCGGAATCTATAACTAGTGTCACACGAATGGTTCAAACCTTTGACTGTAAGAGGAGTCAGTTTTCTTGTACTTAAGTCGGCATTGTGCCTTTTGTATTTAATTCCGAAGCAATTTATGTGTATCATCGTCAACAAGAAGGTCAGAGGGATACAGTAAACCTGTAGCAAAGCATCGGAATCTATAACTAGTGTCACATGAATGGTTCAAAGCATAGACAGTAAGAAGAGTCAGTTTTCTTGTACTTAAGTCGGCATTGTGCCTTTTGTATTAAATTCCGATGCAATTTCTGTGTTTCATCGTCAATAAGAAGGTCAGAGGGATACAGTATACCTGAAGTGAAGCATCAGAATCTATAACTAGTGTCACAGGAATGGTTCTAACATAGACAGTAAGAAGAGTCAGTTTTCTTTTACTTAACGGCATTGTGCCTTTTGTATTTAATTCCGATGCAATTTCAGTGTTTCATCGTCAGTAAGGTGGTCAGAGGGATGCAGTAAACATGAAGTGAAGCATCGGAATCTATAACTAGTGTCAAAGGAATCGTTCAAAATATAGACAGTAAGAAGAGTCAGTTTTCTTGTACTTAAGTCGGCGTTGTGCCTTTTTTATTTAATTCCGATGCAATTTCTATGTTTAAACGTCAAGAAGAAGGTCAGAGGGATACAGTAAACCTGAAGTGAAGCATCGGAATCTATAACTAGTGTCACAGGAATGGTTCTAACATAGACAGTAAGAAGAGTCAGTTTTCTTTTACTTAACGGCATTGTGCCTTTTGTATTTAATTCCGATGCAATTTCAGTGTTTCATCGTCAATAAGGTGGTCAGAGGGATACAGCAAACCTGAAGTGAAGCATCGGAATCTATAACTAGTGTCACAGGAATGGTTCAAAGCATAGACAGTAAGACGAGTCAGTTTTCTTGTACTTAAGTCGGCATTGTGCCTTTTGTATTTAATTCCGAAGCAATTTATGTGTATCATCGTCAACAAGAAGGTCAGAGGGATACAGTAAACCTGTAGCAAAGCATCGGAATCTATAACTAGTGTCACATGAATGGTTCAAAGCATAGACAGTAAGAAGAGTCAGTTTTCTTGTACTTAAGTCGGCATTGTGCCTTTTGTATTAAATTCCGATGCAATTTCTGTGTTTCATCGTCAATAAGAAGGTCAGAGGGATACAGTATACCTGAAGTGAAGCATCAGAATCTGTAACTAGTGTCACAGGAATGGTTCAAAGAATAGACAGTAAGAAGAGTCAGTTTTCTTGTACTTAAGTCGGCATTGTCCCTTTTGTATTTAATTCCGATGCAATATCTGTGTTTCATCATCAATAAGAAGGTCAGAGGGATACAGTAAACCTGAAGTGAAGCATCGGAATCTATGACTAGTGTCACAGGAATGGTTCAAAACATAGACTGTAAGAAGAGTTTGTTTTCTTGTACTTAAGTCAGCATTGTGCCTTTTGTATTTAATTCCGATGCATTGTCTGTGTTTCATCGTCAATAAGAAGGTCAGAGAGATGCAGTAAACATGAAGTGAAGCATCGGAATCTATAACTAGTGTCAAAGGAATGGTTCAAAATATAGACAGTAAGAAGAGTCAGTTTTCTTGTACTTAAGTCGGCGTTGTGCTTTTTTTATTTAGTTCCGATGCAATTTCTATGTTTCAACGTCAAGAAGAAGGTCATAGGGATACAGTAAACCTGAAGTGAAGCATCGGAATCTATAACTAGTGTCACAGGAATTGTTCAAACATAGACAGTAAGAAGAGTCAGTTTTCTTGTACTTAAGTCGGCATTGTGCCTTTTGTATTTAATTCCGATGCAATTTCTGTGTTCATCGTCAATAAGAAGGTCAGAGGGATACAGTAAACCTGAAGTGAAGCATCGGAATCTATTACTAGTGTCACACGAATGGTTCAAAACATAGACATTAAGAGGAGTCAGTCTTCTTGTACTTAAGTCTGCATTGTGCTTTTTGTATTTAATTCCGATGCATTTTCTGTGTTTCATCGTCGATAAGAAGGTCAGAGTGATACAGTAAACCTGAAGTGAAGCATCGGAATCTATAACTAGCGTCACAGGACTGGTTCAAAGCACAGACAGTAAGAAGAGTCAGTTACCTAGTACTTAAGTCGGCATTGTGCCTTTTTTATTTAATTCCGAAGCAATTTCTGTGTTTCATCGTCAATAAGAAGGTCAGAGGTATACAGTAAACCTGAAGAGAAGCATCGGAATCTATAACTAGTGTCACACGAATGGTTCAAAACATACTCTGAAAGAAGAGTCAGTTTTCTTGTACTTAAGTCGGCATTGTACCTTTTGAATTTAACCCCGATGCAATTTCTGTGTTTCATTGTCAATAAGAAGGTCAGAGGGATACAGTAAACCTGAAGTGAAGCATCGGAATCTATAACTAGTATCACAGGAATGGTTCAAAACATAGACAGTAAGAAGAATCAGTTTTCTTGTACTTAAGTCGGCATTGTGCCTTTTGTATTTAATTCCGATGCAATTTCTGTGTTCATCGTCAATAAGAAGGTCAGAGGGATACAGTAAACCTGAAGTGAAGCATCGGAATCTATTACTAGTGTCACACGAATGGTTCAAAACATAGACATTAAGAGGAGTCAGTCTTCTTGTACTTAAGTCTGCATTGTGCTTTTTGTATTTAATTCCGATGCATTTTCTGTGTTTCATCGTCGATAAGAAGGTCAGAGTGATACAGTAAACCTGAAGTGAAGCATCGGAATCTATAACTAGTGTCACACGAATGGTTCAAACCATTGACGGTAAGAGGAATCAGTTTTCTTGTACTTAAGTCGGCATTGTGCCTTTCGAATGTAACTCCGATGCAATTTCTGAGTTTCATCGTGGAGAAGAAGGTCAGAGGGATACAGTAAACCTGAAGTGAAGCAGCAGAATCTATAACTAGTGTCACAGGAATGGTTCAAAACATAGACAGTAAGAAGAGTCAGTTTTCTTGTACTTAAGTCTGCATTGTGCTTTTTGTATTTAATTCCGATGCATTGTCTGCGTTTCATCGTCAATAAGAAGGTCAGAGGGATACAGTAAACATGAAGTGAAGCATCGGAATCTATAACTAGTGTCGAAGGAATGGTTCAAAACATAGACTGTAAGAAGAGTCAGTTTTCTTGTACTTAAATCGGCATTGTGCGTTTTGTATTTAATTCCGATGCATTTTCTGTGTTTCATCGTCAATAAGATGGTCAGAGGGATACAGTAAACCTGAAGTGAAGCATCGGAATCTATAACTAGTGTCACACGAATGGTTCAAACCATTGACTGTAAGAGGAGTCAGTTTTCTTTTACTTAAGTCGGCATTGTGGCTTTTTAATATAACTCCGATGCAATTTCTGAGTTTCATCGTCAAGAAGAAGGTGAGAGGGATACAGTAAACCTGAAGTGAAGCAGCAGAATCTATATCTAGTGTCACAGCAATGGTTCAAAACATAGACAGTAAGAAGAGTCACTTTTCTTGTACTTAAGTCTGCATTGTACCTTTTGAATTGAACTCCGATGCAATTTCTGTGTTTCATCGTCAATAAGAAGGTCAGAGGAATACAGTAAACCTGAAGTGAAGCATCTTAATCTATAACTAGTGTCACAGGAAGGGTTCAAATCATAGACAGTAAGAAGAATCAGTTTTCTTGTACTTAAGTCGGCATTGTGCCTTTTGTATTTAATTCCGATGCAATTTCTGTGTTCATCGTCAATAAGAAGGTCAGAGGGATACAGTAAACCTGAAGTGAAGCATCGGAATCTATAACTAGTGTCACACTAATGGTTCAAAACATAGACCGTAAAAGTAGTCAGTCTTCCAATACATAAGTCTGCATTGTGTTTTTATATTTATTTCCGATGCATTTTCTGTGTTCCTCGTCGATAAGATGGTCAGAGGGATACAGTAAACCTGAAGTGAAGCATCGGAATCTATAACTAGTGTCACACGAATGGTTCAAACCATTGACTGTAAGAGGAGTCAGTTTCCTTGTACTTAAGTCGGCATTGTGGCTTTTTAATATAACTCCGATGCAATTTCTGAGTTTCATCGTCAAGAAGAAGGTGAGAAGGATACAGTAAACCTGAAGTGAAGCAGCAGAATATATAACTAGTGTCACAGGAATGGTTCAAAACATAGACAGTAAGAAGAGTCAGTTTTCTAGTACTTAAGTCGGCATTGTGCCTTTTGTATTTAATTCCGATGCAATTTCTGTGTTTCATCGTCAATAAGGTGGTCAGAGGGATACAGCAAACCTGAAGTGAAGCATCGGAATCTATAACTAGTGTCACAGGAATGGTTCAAAGCATAGACAGTAAGACGAGTCAGTTTTCTTGTACTTAAGTCGGCATTGTGCCTTTTGTATTTAATTCCGAAGCAATTTATGTGTATCATCGTCAACAAGAAGGTCAGAGGGATACAGTAAACCTGTAGCAAAGCATCGGAATCTGTAACTAGTGTCACATGAATGGTTCAAAACATAGACAGTAAGAAGAGTCAGATCTCTTGCACTTAAGTCGGCATTGTGCCTTTTGTATTAAATTCCGATGCAATTTCTGTGTTTCATCGTCAATAAGAAGGTCAGAGGGATACAGTAAACCTGAAGTGAAGCATCGGAATCTGTAACTAGTGTCACAGGAATGGTTCAAAGCATAGACAGTAAAAAAAGAGTCAGCTTTCTTGTACTTAAGTCGGCATTGTGCCTTTTGTATTTAATTCCGATGCAATATCTGTGTTTCATCATCAATAAGAAGGTCAGAGGGATACAGTAAACCTGAAGTGAAGCATCGGAATCTATGACTAGTGTCACAGGAATGGTTCAAAACATAGACTGTAAGAAGAGTTTGTTTTCTTGTACTTAAGTCGGCATTGTGCCTATTGAATTTAATTCCGATGCAATTTCTGTGTTTCATTGTCAATAAGACGGACAGTGGGATACAGTAAACCTGAAGTGAAACATCGGAATCTATAACTAGCGTCACAGGAATGGTTCAAAGCATAGACAGTAAGAAGAGTCAGTTACCTTGTACTTAAGTCGGCATTGTGCCTTTTTTATTTAATTCCGAAGCAATTTCTGTGTTTCATCGTCAATAAGAAGGTCAGAGGAATACAGTAAACCTGAAGAGAAGCATCGGAATCTATAACTAGTGTTACACGAATGGTTCAAAACATACCATGTAAGAAGAGTCAGTTTTCTTGTACTTAAGTCGGCATTGTACCTTTTGAATTTAACTCCGATGCAATTTCTGTGTTTCATTGTCAATAAGAAGGTCGGAGGGATACAGTAAACCTGAAGTGAAGCATCGGAATCTATAACTAGTGTCACAGAAATGGTTCAAATCATAGCCAGTGAGAAGAGTCAGTTTTCTTGTACTGAAGTCGGCATTGTGCCTTTTGTATTTAATTCCGATGCAATTTCTGTGTTCATCGTCAATAAGAAGGTCAGAGGCATACAGTAAACCTGAAGTGAAGCATCGGAATCTAAAACTAGTGTCACAGGAATGGTTCAAAACATAGACTGTAAGTGGTGTCAGTTTTCTTTTACTTAAGTCTGCATTGTGCTTTTTGTATTTAATTCCGATGCATTTTCTGTGTTTCATCGTCAATAAGAAGGTCAGAGGAATAGAGTAAACCTGAAGTGAAGCATCGGAATCTAAATCTAGTGTCACAGGAATGGTTCAAAGCATAGACAGTAAGACGAGTCAGTTTTCTTGTACTTAAGTCGGCATTGTGCCTTTTGTATTTAATTCCGAAGCAATTTCTGTGTATCATCGTCAACAAGAAGGTCAGAGGGATACAGTAAACCTGTAGTAAAACATCGGAATCTATAACTAGTGTCACATGAATGGTTCAAAACATCGACAGTATGAAGAGTCAGTTTTCTTGTACTTAAGTCGGCATTGTGCCTTTTGTATTAAATTCCGATGCAATTTCTGTGTTTCATCGTCAATACGAATGTCAGATGGATACAGTAAACATGAAGTGAAGCATCGGAATCCATAACTAGTGTCACAGGAATGGTTGTAAACATAGACCGTAAGAAGAGTCAGTTTTCTTGTACTTAAGTCGGCATTCTGCCTTTTGTATTTAATTCCGATGCAATTTCTGTGTCATCGTCAATAAGAGGGTCAGAGGGATACAGTAAACCTGAGGTGAAGCATCGGAATCTATTACTTGTGTCACAGGAATGGTTCAAAACATAGACAGTAAGAAGAGTCAGTTTTCTTGTACTTAAGTCGGAATTGTGCCTTTTGTATTTAATTCCGATGCAATTTCTGAGTTTCATTGTCAAGAAGACGGTCAGAGGGATACAGTAAACCTGAAGTGAAGCAGCAGAATCTATAACTAGTGTCACAGAAATGGTTCAAAACATAGACAGCAAGAAGAGTCAGTTTTCTTGTACTTAAGTCTGCATTGATCCTGTTGTATTTAATTCCGATGCAATTTCTATGTTTCATCGTCAATAAGAAGTTCAGAGGGATACAGTAAACCTGAAGTGAAGCATCGGAATCTTTAACTAGTGTCACAGGAATGGTTCAAACATAGACAATAAGAAGAGCCAGTTTACTTGTAGTTAAGTCGGCATTGTGCCTTTTGTATTTAATTCCGAAGCAATTTCTGTGTTCATCGTCAATAAGAAGGTCAGAGGCATACAGTATACCTGAAGTGAAGCATCGGAATCTATAACTAGTGTCACAGGAATGGTTCAAAACATAGACTGTAAGTGGAGTGAGTTTTCTTTTACTTAAGTCTGCATTGTGCTTTTTGTATTTAATTTCGATGCATTTTCTGTGTTTCATCGTCAATAAGAAGGTCAGAGGGATACAGTAAACCTGAAGTGAAGCATCGGAAACTAAATCTAGTATCACAGGAACGGTTCAAAGCATAGACAGTAAGAAGAGTCAGTTTTCTTGTACTTAAGTCGGCATTGTGCTTTTGTATTTAATTCCGAAGCAATTTCTGTGTATCATCGTCAACAAGAAGGTCAGAGGGATACAGTAAACCGGTAGTAAAGCATCGGAATCTATAACTAGTGTCACATGAATGGTTCAAAACATAGACAGTAAGAAGAGTCACTATTCTTGTACTTAAGTCGGCATTGTGCCTTTTGTATTAAATTCCGATGCTATTTCTGTGTTTCATCGTCAATAAGAAGGTCAGAGTGATACAGTAAACATGAAGTGAAGCATCGGAATCCATAACTAGTGTCACAGGAATGGTAGAAAGCATAGACAGTAACAAGAGTCAGTTTTCTTGTAATTAAGTCGGCAATCTACCTTTTGTATTTAATTCCGATGCAATTTCTGTGTTTCATCGTCAATAAGAAGGTCAGAGGGATACAGCAAACCTGACGTGAAGCATCGGAATCTATTACTAGTGTCACAGGAATGGTTCAAAACATAGACAGTAAGAAGAGTCAGTTTTCTTGTACTTAAGTCGGAATTGTGCCCTTTGTATTTAATTCCGATGCAATTTCAGTGTTTCATTGTCAATAAGATGGTCAGAGGGATACAGTGAACCTGAAGTGAAGCATCGGAATCTATAACTAGTGTCACAGGAATGGTTCAAAACATAGCCAGTAAGAAGAATCAGGTTTCTTGTACTTAAGTCGGCATTGGGCCTTTTGTATTTAATTCCGATGCAATATCAGTGTTTCGTCGTCAATAAGATGGTCAGAGGGATACAGTAAACCTGAAGTGAAGAATCGGAAACTATGACTAGTGTCACAGGAATGGTTCAAAACATAGACTGTAAGAAGAGTCAGTTTTCTTGTACTTAAGTCGGCATTGTACCTTTTGAATTTAACTCCGATGCAATTTCTGTGTTTCATCGTCAATAAGAAGGTCAGAATAACACAGTAAACCTGAAGTGAAGCATCGGAATCTATAACTAGTGTCACAGGTATGGTTCAAAGCATAGACAGTAAGAAGAGTCAGTTTTATTGTACTTAAATCGGCATTGTGCCTTTTGTATTATTTTCCGATGCAATTTCTGTGTTCATCGTCAATAAGAAGGTCAGAGGGATACAGTAAACCTGAAGTGAAGCATCGGAATCAATAACTAGTGTCACACGAATGGTTCAAAACATAGACCGTAAGAGTAGTCAGTCTTCTTGTACTTAAGTCTGCTTTGTGCTTTTTGTATTTAATTCAGATGCTTTTTCTGTGTTTCATCGTCGATAAGAAGGTCAGAGGGATACAGTAAACCTGAAGTGAAGCATCGGAATCTATAACTAGTGTCACACGAATGGTTCAAACCATTTAATGTAAGAGGAGTCAGTTTTCTTGTACTTAAGTCGGCATTGTGCCTTTTGAATATAACTCCAATGCAATTTCTGAGTTTCATCGTCAAGAAGAAGGTCAGAAGGATACAGTAAACCTGAAGTAAAGCAGCAGAATCTATAACTAGTGTCACAGGAATGGTTCAAAACATAGACAGTAAGAAGAGTCAGTTTTCTAGTACTTAAGTCTGCATAGTGCTTTTTGTATTTAATTCCGATGCATTGTCTGTGTTTCATCGTCAATGAGAAGGTCAGAGGGATACAGTAAACCTGAAGTGAAGCATCGGAATCTAAATCTAATGTCACATGAATGGTTCAAAGCATAGACAGGAAGAAGAGTCAGTTTTCTTGTACTTAAGTCGGCATTGTGCCTTTTTTTTTAATTCCGTAGCAATTTCTGTGTATCATCGTCAACAAGAAGGTCAGAGGGATACAGTAAACCTGTAGTAAAGCATCGGAATCTATAACTAGTGTCACATGAATGGTTCAAAACATAGACAGTAAGAAGGGTCAGTTTTCTTGTACTTAAGTCGGCATTGTGCCTTTTGTATTAAATTCCGATGCAATTTCTGTGTTTCATCGTCAATAAGAAGGTCAGAGGGATACAGTAAACCTGAAGTGAACATCGGAATCTATTACTAGTGTCACAGGAATGGTTCAAAACATAGACAGTAAGAAGAGTCAGTTTTCTTGTACATAAGTCGGAATTGTGCCTTTTGTACTTAATTCCGATGCAATTTCAGTGTTTCATCGTCAATAAGAAGGTCAGAGTGATACAGTAAACCTGAAGTGAAGCATCGGAATCTATAACTAGTGTCACACGAATGGTTCAAACCATTGACTGTAAGAGGAGTCAATTTTCTTGTACTTAAGTCGGCATTGTGCCCTTTGAATATAACTCCAATGCAATTTCTGAGTTTCATCGTCAAGAAGAATGTCAGAAGGATACAGTAAACCTGAAGTGAAGCAGCAGAATCTATAACTAGTGTCACAGGACTGGTTCAAAGCATAGACAGTAAGAAGAGTCAGTTTTCTTGTACTTAAGTCTGCATTGTGCTTTTTGTATTTAATTCCGATGCATTTTCTGTGTTTCATCGTCAATAAGAAGGTCAGAGGGATACAGTAAACATGAAGTGAAGCATCGGATTCTATAACTAGTGTCAAAGGAATGGTTCAAACATAGACAGTAAGAAGAGTCAGTTTTCTTGTACTTAAGACGGCGTTGTGCCTTTTGTATTTAATTCCGATGCAATTTCTATGTTTCATCGTCAATAAGAAGGTCGGAGGGATACAGTAAACCTGAAGTGAAGCATCGGAATCTATAACTAGTGTCACAGGAATGGTTCAAACATAGACAGTAAGAAGAGTCAGTTTTCTTGTACTTAAATCGGCATTGTGCCTTTTGTATTTAATTCCGATGCAATTTCTGTGTTTCATCGTCAATAAGATGGTCAGAGGGATACAGTAAACCTGAAGTGTAGCATCGGAATCTATAACTAGTGTCACAGAAATGGTTCAAATCATAGCCAGTGAGAAGAGTCAGTTTTCTTGTACTGAAGTCGGCATTGTGCCTTTTGAATATAACTCCGATGCAATTTCTGAGTTTCATCGTCAAGAAGACGGTCAGAAGGATACAGTAAACCTGAAGTGAAGCAGCAGAATCTATAACTAGTGTCACAGAAATGGTTCAAAACATAGACAGTAAGAAGAGTCAGTTTTCTTGTACTTAAGTCTGCATTGTGCCTTTTGTATTTAATTCCGATGCAAATTCTATGTTTCATCGTCAATAAGAAGTTCAGAGAGATACAGTAAACCTGAAGTGAAGCATCGGAATCTTTAACTAGTGTCACAGGATTGGTTCAAACATAGACAGTAAGAAGAGTCAGTTTTCTTGTAGTTAAGTCGGCATTGTGCCTTTTGTATTTAATTCCGAAGCAATTTCTGTGTTCATCGTCAATAAGAAGGTCAGAGGCATACAGTAAACCTTAAGTGAAGCATCGGAATCTATAACTAGTGTCACAGGAATGGTTCAAAACATAGACTGTAAGTGGAGTGAGTTTTCTTTTACTTAAGTCTGCATTGTGCTTTTTGTATTTAATTTCGATGCATTTTCTGAGTTTCATCGTCAATAAGAAGGTCAGAGGGATACAGTAAACCTGAAGTGAAGCATCGGAAACTAAACCTAGTGTCACAGGAACGGTTCAAAGCATAGACAGTAAGAAGAGTCAGTTTTCTTGTACTTAAGTCGGCATTGTGCCTTTTGTATTTAATTCCGAAGCAATTTCTGTGTATCATCGTCAACAAGAAGGTCAGAGGGATACAGTAAACCTGTAGTAAAGCATCGGAATCTATAACTAGTGTCACATGAATGGTTCAAAACATAGACAGTAAGAAGAGTCACTATTCTTGTACTTAAGTCGGCATTGTGCCTTTTGGATTAAATTCCGATGCAATTTCTGTGTTTCATCGTCAATAAGAAGGTCAGAGGGATACTGTAAACATGAAGTGAAGCATCGGAATCCATAACTAGTGTCACAGGAATGGTAGAAAGCATAGACAGTAACAAGAGTCAGTTTTCTTGTAATTAAGTCGGCAATCTGCCTTTTGTATTTAATTCCGATGCAATTTCTGTGTTTCATCGCCAATAAGAAGCTCAGAGGGATACAGCAAACCTGAAGTGAAGCATCGGAATCTATTACTAGTGTCACAGGAATGGTTCAAAACATAGACAGTAAGAAGAGTCAGTTTTCTTGTACTTAAGTCGGAATTGTGCCCTTTGTATTTAATTCCGATGCAATTTCAGTGTTTCATTGTCAATAAGATGGTCAGAGGGATACAGTGAACCTGAAGTGAAGCATCGGAATCTATAACTAGTGTCACAGGAATGGTTCAAAGCATAGCCAGTAAGAAGAATCAGGTTTCTTGTACTTAAGTCGGCATTGGGCCTTTTGTATTTAATTCCGATGCAATTTCAGTGTTTCATCGTCAATAAGATGGTCAGAGGGATACAGTAAACCTGAAGTGAAGAATCGGAAACTATGACTAGTGTCACAGGAATGGTTCAAAACATAGACTGTAAGAAGAGTCAGTTTTCTTGTACTTAAGTCGGCATTGTACTTTTTGAATTTAACTCCGATGCAATTTCTGTGTTTCATCGTCAATAAGAAGGTCATTGGAACACAGTAAACCTAAAGTGAAGCATCGGAATCTATAACTAGTGTCACACGAATGGTTCAAAACATAGACCGTAAGAGTAGTCAGTCTTCTTGTACTCAAGTCTGCATTGTGCTTTTTGTATTTAATTCTGATGCTTTTTCTGTGTTTCATCGTCGATAAGAAGGTCAGAGGGATACAGTAAACCTGAAGTGAAGCAGCAGAATCTATAACTAGTGTCACAGGAATGGTTCAAAGCATAGACAGTAAGAAGAGTCAGTTTTCTTGTACTTAAGTCTGCATTGTGCTTTTTGTATTTAATTCCGATGCATTGTCTGTGTTTCATCGTCAATAAGAAGGTCAGAGGGATACAGTAAACATGAAGTGAAGCATCGGAATCTATAACTAGTGTCAAAGGAATGGTTCAAAACATAGACAGTAAGAAGAGTCAGTTTTCTTGTACTTAAGACGGCGTTGTGCCTTTTGTATTTAATTCCGATGCAATTTATATGTTTCATCGTCAATAAGAAGGTCGGAGGGATACAGTAAACCTGAAGTGAAGCACCGGAATCTATAACTAGTGTCACAGGAATGGTTCAAACATAGACAGTAAGAAGAGTCAGTTTTCTTGTACTTAAATCGGCATTGTGCCTTTTGTATTTAATTCCGATGCAATTTCTGTGTTTCATCGTCAATAAGATGGTCAGAGGGATACAGTAAACCTGAAGTGTAGCATCGGAATCTATAACTAGTGTCACAGAAATGGTTCAAATCATAGCCAGTGAGAACGGTCAGTTTTCTTGTACTGAAGTCGGAATTGTGCCTTTTGTATTTAATTCCGATGCAATTTCTGTGTTCATCGTCAATAAGAAGGTCAGAGGCATACAGTAAACCTGAAGTGAAGCATCGGAATCTATAACTAGTGTCACAGGAATGGTTCAAAACATAGACTGTAAGTGGTGTCAGTTTTCTTTTACTTAAGTCTGCATTGTGCTTTTTGTATTTAATTCCGATGCATTTTCTGTGTTTCATCGTCAATAAGAAGGTCAGAGGGATACAGTAAACCTGAGGTGAAGCATCGGAATCTGAATCTAGTGTCACAGGAATGGTTCGAAGCATAGACAAAAAGACGAGTCAGTTTTCTTGTACTTAAGTCGGCATTGTGCCTTTTGTATTTAATTCCGAAGCAATTTCTGTGTATCATCGTCAACAAGAAGGTCAGAGGGATACAGTCAACCTGTAGTAAAGCATCGGAATCTATAACTAGTGTCACATGAATGGTTCAAAACATAGACAGTATGAAGAGTCAGTTTTCTTGTACTTAAGTCGGCATTGTGCCTTTTGTATTAAATTCCGATGCAATTTCTGTGTTTCATCGTCAATAAGAATGTCAGATGGATACAGTAAACATGAAGTGAAGCATCGGAATCCATAACTAGTGTCACAGGAATGGTTGTGAACATAGACCGTAAGAAGAGTCAGTTTTCTTGTACTTAAGTCGGCATTCTGCCTTTTGTATTTAATTCCGATGCAATTTCTGTGTCATCGTCAATAAGATGGTCAGAGGGATACAGTAAACCTGAGGTGAAGAATCGGAATCTATTACTTGTGTCACAGGAATGGTTCAAATCATAGACAGTAAGAAGAGTCAGTTTTTCTTGTACTTAAGTCGGAATTGTGCCTTTTGTATTTAATTCCGATGCAATTTCAGTGTTTCATCGTCAATAAGATGGTCAGAGGGATACAGTGAAACTGAAGTGAAGCATCGGAATTTATAACTAGTGTCACACGAATGGTTCAAACCATTGACTGTAAGAGGAGTCAGTTTTCTTGTACTTATGTCGGCATTGTGCCTTTTGAATATAACTCCGATGCAATTTCTGAGTTTCATCGTCAAGAAGAAGGTCAGGGGGATACAGTAAACCTGAAGTGAAGCAGCAGAATCTATAACTAGTGTCACAGAAATGGTTCAAAACATAGACAGTAAGAAGAGTCAGTTTTCTTGTACTTAAGTCTGCATTGTGCCTTTTGTATTTAATTCCGATGCAATTTCAGAGTTTCATCGTCAATAAGATGGTCAGAGGGATACAGTGAAACTGAAGTGAAGCAGCAGAATCTATAACTAGTGTCACAGAAATGGTTCAAAACATAGACAGTAAGAAGAGTCAGTTTTCTTGTACTTAAGTCTGCATTGTGCCTTTTGTATTTAATTCCGATGCAATTTCTATGTTTCATCGTCAATAAGAAGGTCAGAGGCATACAGTAAACCTGAAGTGAAGCATCGGAATCTTTAACTAGTGTCACAGGAATGGTTCAAACATAGACAGCAAGAAGAGTCAGTTTTCTTGTAGTTAAGTCGGCATTGTGCCTTTTGTATTTAATTCCGAAGCAATTTCTGTGTTCATCGTCAATAAGAAGGTCAGAGGCATACAGTAAACCTGATGTGAAGCATCGGAATCTATAACTAGTGTCACAGGAATGGTTCAAAACATAGACTGTAAGTGGAGTGAGTTTTCTTTTACTTAAGTCCTGCATTGTGCTTTTTGTATTAAATTCCGATGTAATTTCTGTGTTTCATCGTCAATAAGAAGGTCAGAGGGATACAGTAAACATGAAGTGAAGCGTCGGAATCCATAACTAGTGTCACAGGAATGGTAGAAAGCATAGACAGTAACAAGAGTCAGTTTTCTTGTAATTAAGTCGGCAATCTGCCTTTTGTATTTAATTCCGATGTAATTTCTTTGATTCATCGTCAATAAGAAGGTCAGAGGGATACAGTAAACCTGAAGTGAAGCATCGGAATCTATTACTAGTGTCACAGGAATGGTTCAAAACATAGACAGTAAGAAGAGTCAGTTTTCTTGTACTTAAGTCGGAATTGTGCCGTTTGTATTTAATTCCGATGCAATTTCAGTGTTTCATTGTCAATAAGATGGTCAGAGGGATACAGTGAACCTGAAGTGAAGCATCGGAAACTATGACTAGTGTCACAGGAATGGTTCAAAACATAGACTGTAAGAAGAGTCAGTTTTCTTGTACTTAAGTCGGCATTGTACCTTTTGAATTTAACTCCGATGCAATTTCTGTGTTTCATCGTCAATAAGAAGGTCAGAGGAACACAGTAAACCTGAAGTGAAGCATCGGAATCTATAACTAGTGTCACAGGAATGGTTCAAATCATAGACAGTAAGAAGAGTCAGTTTTATTGTACTTAAGTCGGCATGTGCCTTTTGTATTTAATTCCGATGCAATTTCTGTTTTCATCGTCAATAAGAAGGTCAGAGGGATACAGTAAACCTGAAGTGAAGCATCGGAATCTATAACTAGTGTCACACGCATGGTTCAAAACATAGACCGTAAGAGGAGTCAGTCTTCTTGTACTTAAGTCTGCATTGTGCTTTTTGTATTTAATTCTGATGCTTTTTCTGTGTTTCATCGTCGATAAGAAGGTCAGAGGGATACAGTAAACCTGAAGTGAAGCATCGGAATCTATAACTAGTGTCACACGAATGGTTCAAACCATTGCCTGTAAGAGGAGTCAAATTTCTTGTACTTAAGTCGGCATTGTGCCCTTTGAATATAACTCCAAAGCAATTTCTGAGTTTCATCATCAAGAAGAAGGTCAGAGGGATACAGTAAACCTGAAGTGAAGCAGCAGAATCTATAACTAGTGTCACAGGAATGGTTCAAAACATAGACAGTAAGAAGAGTCAGTTTTCTAGTACTTAAGTCTGCATTGTGCTTTTTGTATTTAATTCCGATGCATTGTCTGTGTTTCATCGTCAATGAGAAGGTCAGAGGGATACAGTAAACCTGAAGTGAAGCATCGGAATCTAAATCTAATGTCACAGGAATGGTTCAAAGCATAGACAGTAAGAAGAGTCAGTTTTCTTGTACTTATGTCGCAATGTGCCTTTTTTTTTAATTCCGTAGCAATTTCTGTGTATCATCGTCAACAAGAAGGTCAGAGGGATACAGTAAACCTGTAGTAAAGCATCGGAATCTATAACTAGTGTCACATGAATGGTTCAAAACATAGACAGTAAGAAGAGTCAGTTCTCTTGTTCTTAAGTCGGCATTGTGCCTTTTGTATTTAATTCCGATGCAATTTCAGTGTTTCATCGTCAATAAGATGGTCAGAGGGATACAGTGAACCTGAAGTGAAGCATCGGAATCTATGACTAGTGTCACAGGAATGGTTCAAAACATAGACTGTAGGAAGAGTTTGTTTTCTTGTACTTATGGCGGCATTGTACGTTTTGTATTTAATTCCGATGCGATTTCTGTGTTTCATCGTCAATACGACGGTCAGTGGGATACAGTAAACCTGAAGTGAAACATCCGAATCTATAACTGGCGTCACAGGAATGGTTCAAAACACAGACAGTAAGAAGAGTCACTTACCTTGTCCTTAAGTCGGCAGTGTGCCTTTTGTATTTAAATTCGAAGCAATTACTGTGTTTCATCGTCAAGAAGAAGATCAGAGGGATACAGTAATCCTGAAGTTAAGCATCGTAAACTATAACGAGTGTCATATGAATGGTTCAAAATATAGACAGTAAGAAGAGTCAATTTTCTTGTACTTAAGTCGGCATTGTGCCTTTTGTATTTAATTCCGATGCAATTTCTGTGTTCATCGTCAATAAGAAGGTCAGAGGGATACAGTAAACCTGAAGTGAAGCATCGGAATCTATAACGAGTGTCACATGAATGGTTCAAAACGTAGACCGTAGGAGGAGTCAGTCTTCTTGTACTTAAGTCTGCATTGTGCTTTTTGTATTTAATTCCGATGCATTTTCTGTGTTTCGTCGTCAACACGAAGGTCAGAGGGATACAGTAAACCTGAAGTGAAGCATCGGAATCTAAATCCAGTGTCACAGGAATGGTTCAAAGCATAGACAATAATAAGAGTCAGTTTTCTTGTACTTAAGTCGGCATTGTGCCTTTTGTATTAAATTCCGATGCAATTTCTGTGTTTCATCGTCAATAAGAATGTCAGAGGGATACAGTAAACATGAAGTGAAGAATCGGAATCCATAACTAGTGTCACAGGAATGGTTGAAAACATAGTAAGTAAGAAGAGTCAGTTTTCTTGTACATAAGTCGGCATTCTGCCTTTTGTATTTAATTCCGATGCAATTTCTGTGTTTCATCGTCAATAAGAAGGTCAGAGGGATACAGTAAACCTGAAGTGAAGCATCGGAATCTATTACTAGTGTCACAGGAATGGTTCAAAACATAGACAGTAAGAAGAGTCAGTTTTCTTGTACTTAAGTCGGAATTGTGCCTTTTGTATTTAATTCTGATGCAATTTCAGTGTTTCATCGTCAATAAGATGGTCAGAGGGATACAGTGAACCTGAAGTGGAGCATCGGAATCTATAACTAGTGTCACAGGAATAGTTCAAAACATAGATAGTAAGAAGAGTCAGATTTCTTGTACTTAAGTCGGCATTGGACCTTTTGTATTTCATGCCGATGGAATTTCAGTGTTTCATCGTCAATAAGAAGGTCAGAGGGATACAGTAAACCTGAAGTGAAGCATCGGAATCTGTAACTAGTGTCACAGGAATGGTTCAAAACATAGACAGTAAGAAGAGTCAGTTTTCTTGTACTTAAGTCGCATTGTGCCTTTTGTATTTAATTCCGATGCAATACCTGTGTTTCTTCATCAATAAGAAGGTCAGAGGGATACAGTAAACCTGAAGTAGAGCGTCGGAATTTATGACTAGTGTCACTGGAATGGTTCAAAACATAGACTGTATGAAGAGTTTGTTTTCTTGTACTTAAGTCGGCATTGTGCGTTTTGTATTTAATTCCGATGCAATTTCTGTGTTTCATCGTCAATCCGACGGTCAGTGGGATACAGTAAACCTGAAATGAAACATCGGAATCTATAACTTGCGTCACAGGAATGGTTCGAAACACAGACAGTAAGAAGAGTCAGTTATCTTGTACATAAGTCGGCAATGTGCCTTTTGTATTTAAATCCGAAGCATTTTCATGTGTTTCATCGTCAAGAAGAAGGTCAGAGGGATACAGTATTCCTGAAGTTAAGCATCGTAAACAATACCGAGTGTCATATGAATGGTTCAAAATATAGACAGAAAGAAGAGTCAATTTTCTTGTACTTAAGTCGGCATTGTGCCTGTTGTATTTAATTCCGATGCATTTTCAGTGTTTCATCGTCAATAAGATGGTCAGAGGGATACAGTGAACCTGAAGTGAAGCATCGCAATTTATAACCAGTGTCACAGGAATGGTTCAAAATAGACAGTAAGAAGAGTCAGGTTTCTTGTACTTAAGTCGGCATTGGGCCTTTTGTATTAAATTCCGATGCAATTTCAGTGTTTCATCGTCAATAAGAAGGTCAGAGGGATACAGTAAACCTGAAGTGAAGCATCGGAATCTATAACTAGCGTCACAGGAATGATTTAAAGCATAGACAGTACGAAGGTTCAGGTTTCTTGTACTTAAGTCGGCATTGTGCCTTTTGTATTTAATTCCGATGCAATTTCTGTGTTTCATCGTCAATAAGAAGGTCAGAGGCATACAGTGAACCTGAAGTGAAGAATCGGAAACTATGACTAGTGTCACAGGAATGGTTCAAAACATAGACTGTAAGAAGAGTCAGTTTTCTTGTACTTAAGTCGCATTGTACTTTTTGAATTTAACTCCGATGCAATTTCTGTGTTTCATCGTCAATAAGAAGGTCATTGGAACACAGTAAACCTAAAGTGAAGCATCGGAATCTATAACTAGTGTCACACGAATGGTTCAAAACATAGACCGTAAGAGTAGTCAGTCTTCTTGTACTCAAGTCTGCATTGTGCTTTTTGTATTTAATTCTGATGCTTTTTTCGGTGTTTCATCGTCGATAAGAAGGTCAGAGGGATACAGTAAACCTGAAGTGAAGCATCGGAATCTATAACTAGTGTCACACGAATGGTTCAAACCATTGACTGTAAGAGGAGTCAGTTTTCTTGTACTTAAGTCGGCATTGTGCCTTTTGAATATAACTCCAATGCAATTTCTGAGTTTCATCGTCAAGAAGAAGGTCAGAGGGATACAGTAAACCTGAAGTGAAGCAGCAGAATCTATAACTAGTGTCACAGGAATGGTTCAAAACATAGACAGTAAGAAGAGTCAGTTTTCTAGTACTTAAGTCTGCATTGTGCTTTTTGTATTTAATTCCGATGCATTGTCTGTGTTTCATCGTCAATGAGAAGGTCAGAGGGATACAGTAAACCTGAAGTGAAGCATCGGAATCTAATCTAATGTCACATGAATGGTTCAAAGCATAGGACAGTAAGAAGAGTCAGTTTCTTGTACTTAAGTCGGCATTGTGCCTTTTTTTTAATTCCGTAGCAATTTCTGTGTATCATCGTCAACAAGAAGGTCAGAGGGATACAGTAAACCTGTAGTAAAGCATCGGAATCTATAACTAGTGTCACATGAATGGTTCAAAACATAGACAGTAAGAAGAGTCAGTTTTCTTGTACTTAAGTCGGCATTGTGCCTTTTGTATTAAATTCCGAAGCAATTTCTGTGTTTCATCGTCAATAAGAAGGTCAGAGGGATACAGTAAACCTGAAGTGAACATCGGAATCTATTACTAGTGTCACAGGAATGGTTCAAACCATTGACTGTAAGAGGAGTCAGTTTTCTTGTACTTAAGTCGGCATTGTGCCTTTTCAATATAACTCCGATGCAATTTCTGAGTTTCATCGTCAAGAAGAAGGTCAGAGGGATACAGTAAACCTGAAGTGAAGCAGCAGAATCTATAACTAGTGTCACAGGAATGGTTCAAAGCATAGACAGTAAGAAGAGTCAGTTTTCTTGTACTTAAGTCTGCATTGTGCTTTTTGTATTTAATTCCGATGCATTGTCTGTGTTTCATCGTCAATAAGAAGGTCAGAGGGATACAGTAAACATGAAGTGAAGCATCGGAATCTATAACTAGTGTCAAAGGAATGGTTCAAAACATAGACAGTAAGAAGAGTCAGTTTTCTTGTACTTAAGACGGCGTTGTGCCTTTTGTATTTAATTCCGATGCAATTTCTATGTTTCATCGTCAATAAGAAGGTCGGAGGGATACAGTAAACCTGAAGTGAAGCATCGGAATCTATAACTAGTGTCACAGGAATGGTTCAAACATAGACAGTAAGAAGAGTCAGTTTTCTTGTACTTAAATCGGCATTGTGCCTTTTGTATTTAATTCCGATGCAATTTCTGTGTTTCATCGTCAATAAGATGGTCAGAGGGATACAGTAAACCTGAAGTGTAAGCATCGGAATCTATAACTAGTGTCACAGAAATGGTTCAAATCATAGCCAGTGAGAAGGGTCAGTTTTCTTGTACTGAAGTCGGTATTGTGCCTTTTGTATTTAATTCCGATGCAATTTCTGTGTTCATCGTCAATAAGAAGGTCAGAGGCATACAGTAAACCTGAAGTGAAGCATCGGAATCTATAACTAGTGTCACAGGAATGGTTCAAAACATAGACTGTAAGTGGTGTCAGTTTTCTTTTACTTAAGGCTGCATTGTGCTTTTTGTATTTAATTCCGATGCATTTTCTGTGTTTCATCGTCAATAAGAAGGTCAGAGGGATACAGTAAACCTGAGGTGAAGCATCGGAATCTAAATCTAGTGTCACAGGAATGGTTCGAAGCATAGACAGTAAGACGAGTCAGTTTTCTTGTACTTAAGTTGGCATTGTGCCTTTTGTATTTAATTCCGAAGCAATTTCTGTGTATCATCGTCAACAAGAAGGTCAGAGGGATACAGTCAACCTGTAGTAAACCATCGGAATCTATAACTAGTGTCACATGAATGGTTCAAAACATAGACAGTTTGAAGAGTCACTTTCCTTGTACTTAAGTCGGCATTGTGCCTTTTGTATTAAATTCCGATGCAATTTCTGTGTTTCATCGTCAATAAGAATGTCAGATGGATACAGTAAACATGAAGTGAAGCATCGGAATCCATAACTAGTGTCACAGGAATGGTTGTGAACATAGACCGTAAGAAGAGTCAGTTTTCTTGTACTTAAGTCGGCATTCTGCCTTTTGTATTTAATTCCGATGCAATTTCTGTGTCATCGTCAATAAGATGGTCAGAGGGATACAGTAAACCTGAGGTGAAGAATCGGAACCTATTACTTGTGTCACAGGAATGGTTCAAATCATAGACAGTAAGAAGAGTCAGTTTTCTTGTACTTAAGTCGGAATTGTGCCTTTTGTATTTAATTCCGATGCAATTTCAGTGTTTCATCGTCAATAAGATGGTCAGAGGGATACAGTGAAACTGAAGTGAAGCATCGGAATTTATAACTAGTGTCACACGAATGGTTCAAACCATTGACTGTAAGAGGAATCAGTTTTCTTGTACTTATGTCGGCATTGTGCCTTTTGAATATAACTCCGATGCAATTTCTGAGTTTCATCGTCAAGAAGAAGGTCAGGGGGATACAGTAAACCTGAAGTGAAGCAGCAGAATCTATAACTAGTGTCACAGAAATGGTTCAAACATAGACAGTAAGAAGAGTCAGTTTTCTTGTACTTAAGTCTGCATTGTGCCATTTGTATTTAATTCCGATGCAATTTCTATGTTTCATCGTCAATAAGAAGTTCAGAGGGATACAGTAAACCTGAAGTGAAGCATCGGAATCTTTAACTTGTGTCACAGGAATGGTTCAAACATAGACAGTAAGAAGAGTCAGTTTTCTTGTAGTTAAGTCGGCATTGTGCCTTTTGTATTTAATTCCGAAG